>NW_027260090.1:0-17071 GCF_045791955.1 Oncorhynchus clarkii lewisi
CAGCATAAGTGCTTTCATTGCGTTCATTGATGGGGTGATCCTGGAAATGAGTCACTAGTTCTGTGTGTAAATGGGCCCGTTTGATATTGTATAGAATGCTGTTTAAGTCTATTTTCTATTGTATACTGGGTTTCCCCAATGTAGTGTTTTTTGCTAAATGTGCAAGTGATTATATACATATATGACATTTGGAGTGTAGAGTGAAATGAAAGACAACCCCCCCTCTCCAAAAGTTGGGTCTGTGCTGTTGTGAGTTGAAAAGACTTGGATAAATTCATGATGAGAGGGGGTCAACTACCCCCTCTGCTGGGTAATCTAAGAAAGCAACTGGGGGAGTGTACAGGGGGTTGGGGGGAAAAGAAGGGTGTGGTGTGGGTCCAAATTGTGGGTAGAGCCTATTCTAAATTTAGCTGCTCACACCAATTCTTAAAAATGAGGTCTGCTGTGGTTGTTGTTCAGTGTATCAGGTCTGTTGTGTGGAATTCATCATGTGGTATCTCCAAGAGAAATGGGCCATGTGTGGTGATGTAACCGTTAATGACTTTGAGGTTCCGTTTTCGATCTGGTGAAAGGAGGTGTGAGTGGTTAATAATGGGGATGTAAATAATTGCATTAGGGAAAAAGTGACTCTTGCTTCCTTGTGCATTGGTGCATTCTGTTTGATGTTTTGTATGGGTCATTATCCATATTGTTTATGCCCACCGAGAGAACCACTATGCATGCTGGTGTCTAAATGAACCTCTGTTTTCTCCAGGACCTTTTTGAAATGGTAAAATGTTGCTCCAGGGTAACTCTCCACTTTTATGGGTTATGAAATGGAGGGATTCTATTAACATTTGAGTCTCCCAAGACTAGTATTGGTTTATTTCCCTTAAAATTCCAATCTGCCACCTTGCCATTTGGTGTAATACTTAAAGGCCCGTAGATGTCCTCCTAGGATCATAAATTAAACTGAGGTAAGCTCCAAGTTGCCTCTTTTTCTGGGTGGCAGTGCAGAAGTCGATGTGGTGAGAGATTCATTCAACCATAGTGTTGTTAAATATGAACATAAACGCCATATTGTGCATTTAAATGGTTTCATTGTTTTGTTAAAGGAAAGGAAAAACCTAAAAGAGGAAGTGCCAAACTAAAACCAAACAAACCATAAATATATAGAGTAGAAATAAATTATGAATAAAACCATGTTCTTCTCCATCCATTTTCCTGTCTGTTAAAACCCATTTTCTAATACAGGCCATTTGGTGTTATTGTCTGTAGGTTCTGGATCCACTCCCGTGCTGCCCACAGGTCCAGAGGCCCACAGGTCCAGCCTATATGTGACTGTAACCCTGATATGGTAAGGTGAGTGATGGGGTGCTCCTGGAAGTGGGTTATGAGTTCCGTTTGTAGGTGTGCCCTTTTAATGTTATACAGGTGTTGTTTGAGTCTGGTTTCTATGGTGTGTTTGGTTTCTCCAATGTATTGTTTATTGCAAAGTGTACATGTAATTATATAAATGGTGTTATGTGTGTTCAATGAATAGGATTCTTGTACTGGTGCTGATGTGTGGCTGTGTATATTTGTAATGACCTTTATCTGTCGAAAATGGAAATTATGAGGTTTGAGGTCTTGTGGTGGCTTACTACTGAATCTTGCTTTGGTGAGGAGGTCCTTTAAGTGTTTGTTCTTTCTAAATGCTGAAATAATTCTGTATGGTTTGAGTGGTATGTAAGTGTGCTGAACTGTAGAGAAGTTGTGTTTGATTGATTGATGTAGGGGTCTAATTCTATGTGAAAATGTGGTTACTAGGGGGATGATAATTGTCTGTTGATTGAGTATTGATGACAAGGGAGAAGAGACAGAGGAAGTGTTCCGGTTTAGTGATTGGTGCAGATCACTTTCCATAGGGGAGTCAGGGTGAGGGAGGGAGATAGGATGAGAACCAGGGTAATGGTACACATTAGGGTTAGGCGTGAGGTTTGGGGAGGGGTCAAGGTTAGGAGTAGGATGATTTGCTGTGGTCTGTGAGTGTTGGATGAATGGGAGGGAGGGCGGCCAATGTGTTTTTAATGGTTCTTAAAAATCGTTTTGAATATCCTCTTCTAAGTGCATTGAATAGTGTATTTATTGCATAATCCAGGTCTTGCTTGCAAGATGATATCCTGTAGAACCGTATAATTTGTGATTTTATTATTCCCTTAAATGTATGTTTAGGATGGTAACTGTGTTTATGAAGTAAAGCATGTGTGTCTGTTGGTTTGAAGTAAACTCTAGTGTGTAGTGTTTTCTGTGATTGATTGTTATTATCTGGTTCGGTCTGGTCTGGTTCGGTCTGGTTCTGGTTCTGTTCTGGTCTGGTTTGGTTCGGTCTGGTCTGGTTCGCTCTGGTCTGGTTTGATCTGGTTCGCTCTGGTTCGGTCTGGTCTGGTCCGGTCTGGTTCGGTCTGGTCTGGTATGGTCTTTCTGGTTCGGTCTGGTCTGGTTTGGTCCGGTCTGGTCCGGTCTGGTCTGGTCCGGTTCGGTCTGGTCTGGTTCGGTCTGGTCCGGTCTGGTTCGGGTCTGGTTCGGTCTGGTCTGGTTCGGGTCTGGTTCGGGTCTAGTCCGGTCTGGTCTGGTTCGGGTCTGGTTCGTGTCTAGTCCGGTCTGGTCTGGTTCGGGTCTGGTTCGGGTCTGGTCCGGTCTGGTCTGGTTCGGGTCTGGTCCGGTCTGGTCCGGTCTGTTCTGGTCCGGTCTGGTCTGGTTCGGTCTGGTCTGGTCTGGTCTGGTCTGGTTCGGTCTGGTCTGGTTCGGTATGGTCTGGTTCGGTCTGGTCTGGTTCGGTTCGGTCTGGTCTGGTTCGGTCTGGTCTGGTCTGGTTCGGTCTGGTCTGGTTCGGTCTGGTCTGGTCCGGTCTGGTCCGGTTTGGTCCGGTCTGGTTCGGTCTGGTTCGGTTCGGTCTGGTTCGGTCTGGTTCGGTCTGGTTCGGTCTGGTCTGGTTCGGTCTGGTTCAGTCTGGTTCGTTCTGGTCTGGTTCGGTCTGGTCTGGTTCGGTCTGGTCTGGTTCGGTATGGTCTGGTTCGGTATGGTCTGGTTCGGTATGGTCTGGTCTGGTTCGGTCTGGTCTGGTCCGGTCTGGTTCGTTCTGGTTCGTTCTGGTTCGGTCTGGTTCGGTCTGGTCTGGTTCGGTCTGGTCTGGTTCGGTCTGGTCCGGTCTGGTCTGGTTCGTTCTGGTTCGGTCTGGTCTGGTCTGGTTCGGTCTGGTTCGGTCTGGTCCGGTCTGGTCCGGTCTGGTCTGGTTCGTTCTGGTTCGGTCTGGTCTGGTCTGGTTCGGTCTGGTTCGGTTCGGTCTGGTCTGGTCTGGTTCGGTCTGGTCTGGTTCGGTCTGGTCTGGTTCGGTCTGGTCCGGTCTGGTCTGGTTCGTTCTGGTTCGGTCTGGTCTGGTCTGGTCTGGTCTGGTTCGGTCTGGTTCGTTCTGGTTCGGTCTGGTTCGGTCTGGTCCGGTCTGGTCTGGTTCGGTCTGGTCCGGTCTGGTCTGGTTCGGTCTTGTTCGGTCTGGTCTGGTTCGGTTCGGTCTAGTCTGGTCTGGTTCGGTCTGGTCTGGTTCGGTCTGGTCTGGTCTCGGTCTGGTCTGGTTCGGTCTGGTCTGGTTCGGTACGGTCTGGTATGGTCTGGTTCGGTCTGGTCTGGTTCGGTTCGGTCTGGTCTGGTCTGGTTCGGTCTGGTCTGGTCTGGTTCGGTCTGGTCCGGTCTGGTCTGGTCTGGTTCTGGTCTGGTCTGGTTCGGTCTGGTCTGGTCTGGTTCGGTTCTGGTTCGCTCTGGTCTGGTCTGGTTCGGTCTGGTTCGGTCTGGTCTGGTTCGGTCTGGTCTGGTCTGGTCTGGTCTGGTCTGGTTCGGTCTGGTCTGGTTCGGTCTGGTCTGGTCTGGTTCGGTCTAGTCTGGTCTGGTTCGGTCTGGTCTGGTTCGGTCTGGTCTGGTTCGGTCTGGTTCGGTTCGGTCTGGTCTGGTTCGGTCTGGTTCGGTCTGGTTCAGTCTGGTTCGGTCTGGTCTGGTTCGGTCTGGTCTGGTTCGGTCTGGTCTGGTTCATTCTGGTCTGTTTCAGTCTGGTTCGGTCTGGTCTGGTCTGGTTCGGTCTGGCCTGGTCTGGTCTGGTTCGTTCTGGTTCGCTCTGGTTCGGTCTGGTCCGGTCTGGTTCGGTCTGGTCTGGTTCGGTCTGGTTCGGTCTGGTCTGGTCTGGTTCGGTCTGGTTCGGTCTGGTCTGGTTCGGTCTGGTCTGGTTCAGTCTGGTCTGGTTCGGTCTGGTCTGGTTCGGTCTGGTCTCGTCTGGTTCGGTCTGGTCTCGTCTGGTTCGGTATGGTCTGGTCTGGTTCGTTCTGGTCTGGTTCGTTCTGGTTCGCTCTGGTTCGGTCTGGTTCGGTCTGTTCTGGTCTGGTCTGGTCTGGTTCGTTCTGGTTCGCTCTGGTTCGGTCTGGTCTGGTTCGGTCTGGTCTGGTTTGGTCCGGTCTGGTTCGGTCTGGTCTGGTCTGGTTCGTTCTGGTTCGCTCTGGTTCGGTCTGGTCTGGTTCGGTCTGGTCTGGTTCGGTCTGGTCTGGTTCGGTCTGGTCTGGTCCGGTCTGGTCTGGTCTGGTTCGTTCTGGTTCGGTTTGGTTCGGTCTGGTCTGGTCTGGTTCGGTCTGGTCTGGTTCGTTCTGGTTCGCTCTGGTTCGGTCTGGTCTGGTTCGGGTCTGGTTCGGTCTGGTTCGGGTCTGGTTCAGTCTGGTTCGCTCTGGTCTGGTTCGGTCTGGTCTGGTTCAGTCTGGTATGGTCTGGTCTGGTTCGTTCTGGTTCGCTCCGGTTCGGTCTGGTCCGGTCTGGTTCGTTCTGGTTCGGTCTGGTCTGGTCTGGCCAGGTCTGGTCTGGTTCGGTCTGGTCTGGTCTGGTCCGCTCTGGTTCGGTCTGGTCTGGTCTGGTCTGGTTCGGTCTGGTTCGGTCTGGTACGGTCTGGTCTGGTCTGGTTCGGTCTGGTCTGGTCCGGTCTGGTCTGGTTCGGTCTGGTCTGGTTCGGTCTGGTCTGGTCTGGTCCGGTCTGGTCCGGTTTGGTCCGGTCTGGTTCGGTCTGGTCTGGTTCGGTATGGTCTGGTCTGGTTCGGTCTGGTCTGGTTCGGTCTGGTTCGGTCTGGTCTGGTCTGGTCTGGTTCGGTCTGGTCTTGTTCGGTCTGGTCTGGTCCGGTCTGGTCCGGTCTGGTTCGGTCTGGTCTGGTTCGGTTTGGTCTGGTTCGGTCTGGTTCGGTCTGGTCTGCTCCGGTCTGGTCTGGTTCGGTCTGGTCTGGTCTGGTCTGGTTCGTTGTGGTTCGGTCTGGTTCGGTCTGATCTGGTTCGTTCTGGTTCGGTCTGGTTCGTTCTGGTTCTGGTCTGGTCTGGTTCGGTCTGGTTCGGTCTGGTCTGGTTCGGTCTGGTCTGGTCTGGTCCGGTCTGGTCTGGTTCGTTCTGGTTCGGTCTGGTCTGGTCTGGTTCGGTCTGGTCTGGTCTGGTTCGTTCTGGTTCGCTCTGGTTCGGTCTGGTCCGGTCTGGTCCGGTCTGGTCCGGTCTGGTCCGGTCTGGTCTGGTTCGGTCTGGTTCGGTCTGGTCTGGTTCGGTTCGGTCTAGTCTGGTCTGGTTCGGTCTGGTCTGGTCTGGTTCGGTCTGGTTCGGTCTGGTTCGGTCTGGTCTGGTATGGTCTGGTATGGTCTGGTCTGGTTCGGTCTCGTTCGGTCTGGTCTGGTCTGGTTCGGTCTGGTCTGGTCTGGTTCGGTCTGGTCTGGTCCGGTCTGTTCTGGTTCTGGTTCGGTCTGGTTCGGTCTGGTTCGGTCTGGTCTGGTCTGGTCTGGTCTGGTTCGGTCTGGTCTGGTTCGGTTCTGGTTCGCTCTGGTTCGGTCTGGTCTGGTCTGGTCGGTCTGGTTCGGTCTGGTCTGGTTCGGTCTGGTTCGGTCTAGTCTGGTCTGGTTCGGTCTGGTTCGGTCTGGTCTGGTCTGGTTCGGTTCGGTCTAGTCTGGTCTGGTTCGGTCTGGTTCGGTCTGGTCTGGTCTGGTCTGGTCTGGTTCGGTCTGGTTCGGTCTGGTTCGGTCTGGTCTGGTCTGGTTCGGTCTGGTCTGGTCTGGTTCGGTCTGGTTCGGTCTGGTCTGGTTCGGTCTGGTCCGGTCTGGTTCGGTCTGGTCTGGTTCGGTCTGGTTCGGTCTGGTCGTTCGGTCTGGTCTGGTCTGGTCTGGTTCGGTCTGGTCTGGTTCGGTCTGGTCTGGTCTGGTTCGGTCTGGTCTGGTTCGGTATGGTCTGGTTCGGTCTGGTTCGGTCGGTCTGGTTCGGTCTGGTCTGGTCTGGTACGGTCTGGTCTGGTTCGGTCTGGTCTGGTCCGGTCTGGTCCGGTTTGGTCCGGTCTGGTTCGGTCTGGTCTGGTTCGGTTTGGTCTGGTTCGGTCTGGTTCGGTCTGGTCTGCTCTGGTCTGGTTCGGTCTGGTCTGGTCTGGTTCGTTCTGGTTCGGTCTGGTTCGGTCTGGTCTGGTTCGTTCTGGTTCGGTCTGGTTCGTTCTGGTTCGGTCTGGTTCGTTCTGGTTCGGTCTGGTTGGGTCTGGTCTGGTCTGGTTCGCTCTGGTTCGGTCTGGTTCGGTCTGGTCTGGTTCGGTCTGGTTCTGGTCTGGTCTGGTTCGCTCTGGTTCGGTCTGGTCTGGTTCGGTCTGGTTCGGTCTGGTCTGGTTCGGTCTGGTCGGTCTGGTCGGTCTGGTTCGGTCTGGTCTGGTCTGGTTCGGTCTGGTCTGGTCTGGTCTGGTCCGGTCTGGTCCGGTCTGGTCTGGTCTGGTCCGGTCTGGTCTGGTCCGGTCTGGTCCGGTCTGGTCTGGTTCGGTCTGGTTCGGTCTGGTCTGGTTCGGTTCGGTCTGGTCTGGTCTGGTTCGGTCTGGTTCGGTCTGGTCGGTCTGGTCTGGTTCGGTCTGGTCTGGTTGGTGGTCTGGTCTGGTTCGGTCTGGTCTGGCTCCGGTCTGGTCTGGTTCGGTCTGGTCTGGTCTGGTCTGGTTCGGTCTGATCTGGTTCGTTCTGGTTCGGTCTGGTTGGTCTGGTTCGGTCTGGTTCGGTCTGGTTCGGTCTGGTCTGGTCTGGTTCGGTCTGGTTCGGCTCTGGTTCGGTCTGGTCTGGTCTGGTCTGGTTCGGTCTGGTTCGGTCTGGGTCTGGTTCGGTCTGGTCCGGTCTGGTCCGGTCTGGTCCGGTCTGGTCCGGTCTGGTCCGGTCTGGTCTGGTTCGGTCTGGTCTGGTCTGGTTGGTCTGGTTCGGTCTGGTTCGGTCTGGTTCGGTCTGGTCTGGTATGGTCTGGTATGGTCTGGTCTGGTATGGTCTGGTATGGTCTGGTCTGGTTCGGTCTGGTCTGGTTCGGTCTGGTCTGGTCTGGTTCGGTCTGGTCTGGTCCGGTCTGTTCTGGTTCGTTCTGGTTCGGTCTGGTTCGGTCTGGTCTGGTCTGGTTCGGTCTGGCCTGGTCTGGTCTGTTCTGGTTCGCTCTGGTTCGCTCTGGTCCGGTCTGGTCTGGTCTGGTCTGGTTCGGTCTGGTTCGGTCTGGTCTGGTTCGGTTCGGTCTAGTCTGGTCTGGTTCGGTCTGGTTCGGTCTGGTCTGGTCTGGTTCGGTCTGGTTCGGTCTGGTCTGGTCTGGTTCGGTCTGGTTCGGTCTAGTCTGGTCTGGTTCGGTCTGGTCTGGTCCGGTCTGGTCTGGTCTGGTTCGGTTCGGTCTAGTCTGGTCTGGTTCGGTCTGGTTCGGTCTGGTCTGGTCTGGTCTGGTCTGGTCTGGTTCGGTCTGGTTCGGTCTGGTCCGGTCTGGTCTGGTTCGGTCTGGTTCGGTCTGGTCTGGTTCGGTCTGGTCTGGTTCGGTCTGGTCTGGTTCGGTCTGGTCTGGTTCAGTCTGGTCTGTTTCAGTCTGGTTCGGTCTGGTCTGGTTCGGTCTGGTCTGGTTCGGTCTGGTCTGGTTCGGTCTGGCCTGGTCTGGTCTGGTTCGTTCTGGTTCGCTCTGGTTCGGTCTGGTCCGGTCTGGTTCGGTCTGGTCTGGTTCGGTCTGGTCTGGTCTGGTTCGGTCTGGTCTGGTTCAGTCTGGTCTGGTTCGGTCTGGTCTGGTCTGGTTCGGTCTGGTCTGGTTCGTTCTGGTCTGGTTCGGTCTGGTTCGGTCTGGTCTGGTTCGGTCTGGCCTGTTCTGGTCTGGTTCGTTCAGGTTCGCTCTGGTTCGGTCTGGTCCGGTCTGGTTCGGTCTGTTCTGGTCTGGTCTGGTTCGTTCTGGTTCGCTCTGGTTCGGTCTGGTCTGGTCTGGTTTGGTCCGGTCTGGTTCGGTCTGGTCTGGTCTGGTTCGTTCTGGTTCGCTCTGGTTCGGTCTGGTCTGGTCTGGTTCGGTCTGGTCTGGTTCGGTCTGGTCTGGTTCGGTCTGGTCTGGTTCGTTCTGGTTCGGTTTGGTTCGGTCTGGTTCGGTCTGGTCTGGTCTGGTTCGGTCTGGTCTGGTTCGTTCTGGTTCGGTTTGGTTCGGTCTGGTTCGGTCTGGTCTGGTTCGTTCTGGTTCGCTCTGGTCTGGTTCGGGTCTGGTTCGGTCTGGTTCGGGTCTGGTTCGGTTTGGTTCGCTCGGGTCTGGTTCGGTCTGGTCTGGTTCGCTCTGGTCTGGTTCGGTCTGGTTCGGTCTGGTTCGGTCTGGTATGGTCTGGTATGGTCTGGTCTGGTCTGGTTCGTTCTGGTTCGCTCCGGTTCGGTCTGGTCTGGTTCGGTCTGGTTCGGTCTGGTTCGGTCTGGTCTGGTCTGGTCTGGTCCGCTCTGGTTCAGTCTGGTCTGGTCTGGTTCGGTCTGGTTCGGTCTGGTACGGTCCGGTCTGGTCCGGTCTGGTTCGGTCTGGTCTGGTTCGGTCTGGTCTGGTTCGGTATGGTCTGGTTCGGTCTGGTTCTGGTTCGGTCTGGTCTGGTCTGGTTCGGTCTGGTCTGGTTCGGTCTGGTCTGGTCCGGTCTGGTCCGGTTTGGTCCGGTCTGGTTCGGTCTGGTCTGGTTCGGTCTGGTCTGCTCTGGTCTGGTTCGGTCTGGTCTGGTTCGTTCTGGTTCGGTCTGGTTCGGTCTGGTCTGGTTCGTTCTGGTTCGGTCTGGTTCGGTCTGGTTCGTTCTGGTTCGGTCTGGTTCGTTCTGGTTCGGTCTGGTTGGGTCTGGTCTGGTCTGGTTCGCTCTGGTTCGGTCTGGTTCGGTCTGGTCTGGTTCGGTCTGGTTCGGTCTGGTCTGGTTCGGTCTGGTCTGGTTCGGTCTGGTTCGGTCTGGTCTGGTTCGGTCTGGTCTGGTTCGGTCTGGTCTGGTTCGGTCTGGTCTGGTTCGGTCTGTTCTTCTGGTCTGGGTCTGGTTCGCTCTGGTTCGCTCTGGTTCGGTCTGGTCTGGTTCGGTCTGGTCTGGTTTGGTCCGGTCTGGTCTGGTCTGGTTCGTTCTGGTTCGCTCTGGTTCGGTCTTGTCCGGTCTGGTCTGGTTCGGTCTGGTCTGGTTCGGTCTGGTTCGGTATGGTCTGGTTCGGTCTGGTCTGGTTCGGTCTGGTTGGTCTGGTTCGGTCTGGTCTGGTCTGGTTCGGTCTGGTCTGGTCTGGTCTGGTCTGGTCTGGTTCGGTCTGGGTCTGGTTCGGTCTGGTCCGGTCTGGTCTGGTTCGGTATGGGCTGGTCTGGTTCGGTCTGGTCGGTCTGGTCTTGTCTGGTTCGGTCTGGTCTGGTCTGTTTTGTTCTGGTTCGGTCTGGTTCGGTCTGGTCTGGTTCGGTCTGGTCTGGTCTGGTTCGTTCTGGTTCGGTCTGGTCCCGTCTGGTCCCGTCTGGTCTGTTTCGTTCTGGTTCGCTCTGGTTCGGTCTGGTCTGGTCTGGTTCGGTCTGGTCTGGTTCGGTATGGTCTGGTCTGGTCTGGTTCGGTCTGTTCTGGTCTGGTCCGGTCTGGTTCGGGTCTGGTTCGGTCTGGTCCGGTCTGGTTCGGTCTGGTCTGGTCTTGTCTGGTTTGGTCTGGTTCGGTCTGGTTCGGTCTGGTCCGGTCTGGTCTGGTCTTGTCTGGTTCGGTCTGGTTCGGTCTGGTTCGGTCTGGTCTGGTCTGGTCTGGTTCGGTCTGGTACGGTCTGGTACGGTCTGGTCCGGTCTGGTTCGGGTCTGGTTCGGTCTGGTCTGGTCTGGTTTGGTCTGGTCTGGTCTGGTCTGGTCGGTCTGGTACGGTCTGGTTCGGTCTGGTCTGGTTCGGTCTGGTCTGGTTCGGTCTGGTCTGGTTCGGTCTGGTCTGGTTCGGTCTGGTCTGGTTCGGTCTGGTCTGGTTCGATATGGTCTGGTTCGGTCTGGTCTGGTTCGGTCTGGTCTGGTTCTGGTTCGCTCTGGTTCGGTCTGGTCCGGTCTGGTTCGGTCTGGTCTGGTTCGATATGGTCTGGTCTGGTTCGGTCTGGTCTGGTCTGGTCTGGTCTGGTTCGGTCTGGTTCGGTCTGGTTCGGTCGGTCTGGTTCGTTCTGGTTCGGTCTGGTTCGGTCTGGTCTGGTCCGGTCTGGTTCGGTCTGGTCCGGTCTGGTTCGGTCTGGTCCAGTTCGGTCTGGTCTGGTTCGGTCTGGTCTGGTCCGGTCTGGTCTGTTCTGGTCTGGTTCGGTCTTCTGGTCTGGTCTGGTCTGGTTCGGTCTGGTCCGGTCTGGTTCGGTCTGGTCTGGTTCGGTATGGTCTGGTATGGTTCGGTCTGGTCGGTCTGGTCTGGTTCGGTCTGGTCTGGTCTGGTTCGGTATGGTCTGGTTCGGTATGGTCTGGTTCGGTCTGGTCTGGTTCGGTCTGGTCTGGTTCGGTCTGGTCTGGTTGGTATGGTCTGGTCTGGTCTGGTTCGGCTGGTATGGTCTGGTCGGTCGGTCTGGTTCGGTCTGGTCTGGTCTGGTTCGGTCTGGTCTGGTTCGGTCTGGTCTGGTTCGTTCTGGTTCGGTCTGGTTCGGTCTGGTCTGGTTCGTTCTGGTTCGGTCTGGTTCGGTCTGGTATGGTCTGGTTCGGTCTGGTATGGTTTGGTCCGGTTCTGGTCTGGTCTGGTCTGGTTCGTTCTGGTTCGCTCTGGTTCGGTCTGGTCCGGTCTGGTCTGGTTCGGTATGGTCTGGTATGGTCTGGTCTGGTTCGTTCTGGTTCGTTCTGGTTTGTTCTGGTTCGGTCTGGTTCGGTCTTGTTCGGTCTGGTCTGGTCTGGTCTGGTTCGCTCTGGTTCGGTCTGGTCCGGTCTGGTTCGGTCTGGTTCAGGTCTGGTTCGGTTTGGTTCGCTCGGGTCTGGTTCGGTCTGGTCTGGTTCGGTCTGGTCTGGTTCGCTCTGGTCTGGTCTGGTCTGGTTCGGTCTGGTATGGTCTGGTATGGTCTGGTCTGGTCTGGTTCGTTCTGGTTCGCTCCGGTTCGGTCTGGTCTGGTTCGGTCTGGTTCGGTCTGGTTCGGTCTGGTCTGGTCTGGTCCGCTCTGGTTCGGTCTGGTCTGGTCTGGTTCGGTCTGGTCTGGTCTGGTCTGGTTCGGTCTGGTCTGGTTCGTTCTGGTTCGGTCTGGTTCGGTCTGGTCTGGTTCGTTCTGGTTCGCTCTGGTTCGCTCTGGTTCGGTCTGGTTTGGTCTGGTTCGGTCTGGTATGGTCTGGTTCGGTCTGGTCTGGTTTGGTCCGGTTCTGGTCTGGTCTGGTCTGGTTCGTTCTGGTCTGGTTCGGTCTGGTCTGGTTCGTCTGGTTCGTTCTGCTTCGGTCTGGTTCGGTCTGGTTCGGGTCTGGTTCGGTCTGGTCCGGTCTGGTCTGGTCTTGTCTGGTTCGGTCTGGTCTGGTTCGGTCTGGTCTGGTTTGTTCTGGTTCGGTCTGGTCTGGTCTGGTTCGGTCTGGTCTGGTCTGGTTCGGTCTGGTCCGGTCTGGTCCCGTCTGGTTCGGTCTGGTCCGGTCTGTTTCGGTGTGGTCTGGCCTGGTCTGGTCTGGTTCGTTCTGGTTCGCTCTGGTTCGGTCTGGTCTGGTTCGGTCTGGTCTGGTCTGGTCCGGTCTGGTCTGGTCTGGTCCGGTCTGGTTCGGTCTGGTCTGGTTCGGTCTGGTCTTGTCTTGTTCGGTCTGGTTCGTTCTGGTTCGGTCTGGTTCGGTCTGGTCTGGTTCGGTCTGGTTCGGTCTATTCTTGTCTGGTCTGGTTCGGTCTGGTCTGGTCTGGTTCGGTCTGGTCCGGTCTGTTTCGGTCTGGTCCCGTCTGGTCCGGTCTGGTCCGGTCTGGTTCGTTCTGGTTCTGTCTGGTTCGGTCTGGTTCGGTCTGGTCTGGTTCGGTCTGGTCTGGTCTGGTTCGGTCTGGTCTGGTTCGGTCTGGTCTGGTCTGGTTCGGTCTGGTCTGGTCTGGTCTGGTTCGCTCTGGTTCGGTCTGGTCTGGTTCGGTATGGTCTGGTCTGGTATGGTCTGGTCTGGTTCGGTCTGGTCTGGTCTGGTTCGGTCTGGTTCGGTCTGGTCTGGTCTGGTTCGGTCTGGTCTGCTTCGGTGTGGTCTGGCCTGGTCTGGTCTGGTTCGTTCTGGTTCGCTCTGGTCTGGTTCGGTCTGGTCTGGTTCGGTCTGGTCTGGTCTGGTTCGTTCTGGTTCGCTCCGGTTCGGTCTGGTCCGGTCTGGTTCGGTCTGGTCTGGTTCGTTCTGGTTCGGTCTGGCCAGGTCTGGTCTGGTTCGGTCTGGTCTGGTTCGTTCTGGTTCGGTCTGGTTCGGTCTGGCCAGGTCTGGTCTGGTTCGGTCTGGTCTGGTCTGGTCCGCTCTGGTTCGGTCTGGTCCGGTCTGGTCTGGTCTGGTTCGGTCTGGTTCGGTCTGGTCCGGTCTGGTCTGGTCTTGTCTGGTCTGGTCCGGTTTGGTCCGGTCTGGTCTGGTTCGGTCTGGTCTGGTCTGGTCCGGTCTGGTCCGCTCTGGTTCGGTCTGGTCCGGTCTGGTTCGGTCTGGTCCGGTCTGGTCCGGTCTGGTCCGGTCTGGTCTGGTTCGGTCTGGTCTGGTTCGGTCTGGTCTGGTTCGGTCTGGTCTGGTTCGGTCTGGTCTGGTTCGGTCTGGTCTGGTCTGGTTCGCTCTGGTTCGGTCTGGCGGTCTGGTTCGGTCTGGTTCGGTCTGGTCTGGTTCGGTCTGGTCTGGTCCGGTCTGGTCTGGTTCGTTCTGGTTCGGTCTGGTCTGGTCTGGTCTGCTTCGGTGTGGTCTGGCCTGGTCTAGTCTGGTTCGTTCTGGTTCGCTCTGGTCTGGTTCGGTCTGGTCTGGTTCGGTCTGGTATGGTCTGGTCTGGTCTGGTTCGTTCTGGTTCGCTCCGGTTCGGTCTGGTCCGGTCTGGTTCGGTCTGGTCTGGTTCGGTCTGGTCTGGTCTGGTTCGTTCTGGTTCGGTCTGGTTCGGTCTGGCCAGGTCTGGTCTGGTTCGGTCTGGTCTGGTCTGGTCCGCTCTGGTTCGGTCTGGTCTAGTCTGGTCTGGTTCGGTCTGGTTCGGTCTGGTCTGGTCTGGTTCGTTCTGGTTCGGTCTGGTTCGGTCTGGCCAGGTCTGGTCTGGTTCGGTCTGGTCTGGTCTGGTCCGCTCTGGTTCGGTCTGGTCTGGTCTGGTCTGGTTCGGTCTGGTTCGGTCTGGTCTGGTCTGGTTCGGTCTGGTTCGGTCTGGTCTGGTCTGGTCCGGTTTGGTCTGGTTCGGTCTGGTTCGGTCTGGTCTGGTTCGGTCTGGTCTGGTCTGGTCTGGTTCGGTCTGGTCTGGTCTGGTTCGGTCTGGTCTGGTTCGTTCTGGTCTGGTTCGGTCTGGTCTGGTTCGGTATGGTTTGGTCTGGTCTGGTTCGGTCAGGTCTGGTCTGGTTCGGTCTGGTCTGTTTCGGTCTGGTCTGGTCTGGTTCGGTCTAGTCTGGTCTGGTTCGGTCTGGTTCGGTCTGGTTCGGTCTGGTCTGGTCTGGTCCGGTCTGGTCTGGTTCGTTCTGGTTCGGTCTGGTCTGGCCTGGTCTGGTCTGGTTCGTTCTGGTTCGCTCTGGTTCGGTCTGGTCCGGTCTGGTTCGGTCTGGTCTGTTCTGGTTCGGTCTGGTTCGGTCTGGTTTGGTCTGTTTTGGTCTGGTCTGTTTCGGTCTGTTCTGGTCTGGTCTGGTTCGGTCTGGTCTGGTCTGGTTCGGTTTGGTTCGGTCTGGTTCGGTTCGGTTTAGTCTGGTCTGGTTCGGTCTGGTCTGGTTCGGTCTGGTCTGGTTCGATCTGGTCTGGTTCGGTCTGGTTCGATCTGGTCCGGACTGGTCTGGTTCGGTCTGGTTCGGTCTGGTTCGGTCTGGTCTGGTCTGGTCTTGTTCGAGCTGGTTCGGTCTGGTTCGGTCTGGTTCGGTCTGGTCTGGTTCAGTCTGGTCTGGTTCAGTCTGGTTCAGTCTGGTCTGGTTCAGTCTGGTTCGATCTGGTCTGGTTCGGTCTGGTCTGGTCTGGTCTGGTCTGGTTCGGTCTGGTCTGGTTCGGTCTGGCCTGGTCTGGTCTGGTTCGTTCTGGTTCGCTCTGGTTCGGTCTGGTTCGGTCTGGTCTGGTTCGGTCTGGTTCGGTCTGGTCTGGTCTGGTTCGGTCTGGTTCGGTCTGGTCTGGTTCGGTCTGGTCTGGTTCAGTCTGGTCTGGTTCGGTCTGGTCTGGTTCGGTCTGGTCTGGTCTGGTTCGGTCTGGTCTGGTCTGGTTCGGTCTGGTCTGGTCTGGTTCGGTATGGTCTGGTATGGTTCATTCTGGTTCGCTCTGGTTCGCTCTGGTTCGGTCTGGTTCAGTCTGGTCTGGTATGGTCTGGTCTGGTTCGGTCTGGTTCGGTATGGTCTGGTCTGGTATGGTCTGGTCTGGTTCGGTCTGGTCTGGTCTGGTCTGGTTCGGTCTGGTCTGGTCTGGTTCGTTCTGGTCTGGTTCGGTCTGGTCTGGTCTGGTTCGGTCTGGTCTGGTTCGTTCTGGTTCGTTCTGGTTCGGTCTGGTTCGGTCTGGTCTGGTCTGGTTCGGTCTGGTTCGTTCTGGTTCGCTCTGGTTCGCTCTGGTTCGGTCTGGTCCGGTCTGGTCTGGTCTGGTTCGGTCTGGTCTGGTTCGGTCTGGTTCGGTCTGGTCTGGTTCGGTTCGGTCTAGTCTGGTCTGGTTCGGTCTGGTCTGGTTCGGTCTGGTTCGGTCTGGTTCGGTTCGGTCTGGTCTGGTCTGGTCTGGTCTGGTCTGGTTCGGTCTGGTCTGGTTCGGTCTGGTCTGGTTCGGTCTGGTCTGGTCTGGTTCGGTCTGTTCTGGTTCGCTCTGGTTCGGTCTGGTCCGGTCTGGTCTGGTCTGGTTCGGTCTGGTCTGGTTCGGTCTGGTCTGGTTCGGTCTAGTCTGGTCTGGTTCGGTCTGGTCTGGTCTGGTTCGGTCTGGTCTGGTTCGGTTCGTTCTGGTCTGGTTCGGTCTGGTTCAGTCTGGTCCGGTCTGGTCTGGTTCGGTCTGGTTCGGTCTGGTCCGGTCTGGTCTGGTTCGGTCTGGTCTGGTTCGGTCTGGTCTGGTTCGGTCTGGTCTGGTTCAGTCTGGTCTGGTTCAGTCTGGTCTGGTTCAGTCTGGTTCGGTCTGGTCTGGTTCGGTCTGGTCTGGTTCGGTCTGGTCTGGTCTGGTTCGGTCTGGTTCGGTCTGGTCTGGTTCGGTTCGGTTCGGTCTGGTTCGGTTCGGTCTGGTCTGGTTCGGTCTGGTTCGGTCTGGTCTGGTCTGGTTCGGTATGGTCTGGTCTGGTTCGTTCTGGTCTGGTCTGGTTCGGTCTGGTCTGGTCTGGTTCGGTCTGGCTCGGTCTGGCCTGGTCTGGTCTGGTTCGTTCTGGTTCGCTCTGGTTCGGTCTGGTCCGGTCTGGTTCGGTCTGGTCTGGTTCGGTCTGGTCTCGTTCGGTCTGTTCTGGTCTAATCTGGTCTGGTTCGTTCTGGTTCGCTCTGGTTCGGTCTGGTCCCGTTCGGTCTGGTCTGGTTCGGTCTGGTCTGGTCTGGCTCGTTCAGGTTCGCTCTGGTTCGGTCTGGTCCGGTCTGGTCTGGTCCGGTCTGGTATAGTTTGGAATTATGGTCTGGTTCGGTATAGTCTGGTATAGTCTAAGTCTAGTTGGTTCGGTCTGGTCTGGTCTGGTTCGGTCTGGTCTGGTCCGGTCTGGTCTGGTTCGTTCTGGTTCGGTCTGGTTCGGTCTGGTCTGGTTCGGTCTGGTCTGGTTCGTTCTGGTTCGGTCTGGTTCGGTCTGGTCTGGTCTTGTCTGGTTCGGTCTTGTCTGGTCTGTTTTGTTCTGGTTCGGGTCTGGTTCGGTCTGGTCTGGTCTGTTTTGTTCTGGTTCGGTCTGGTTCGGTCTGGTCTGGTTCGGTCTGGTTCGGTCTGGTCTGGTCTGGTTCGGTCTGGTCCGGTCTGGTCCCGTCTGGTTCGGTCTGGTCTGTTTCGTTCTGGTTCGCTCTGGTTCGGTCTGGTCTGGTTCGGTCTGGCCTGGTTCGGTCTGGTCTGGTTTGGTCTGTTCTGGTCTGGTCCGGTCTGGTTCGGGTCTGGTTCGGTCTGGTCCGGTCTGGTTCGGTCTGGTCTTGTCTGGTTCGGTCTGGTTCGGTCTGGTCTGGTTCGGTCTGGTCTGGTTCGGTCTGGTCCGGTCTTTTTCGGTCTGGTCCCGTCTGGTACGGTCTGGTTCGGTCTGGTCCGGTCTGGTACGGTCTAGTCTGGTCCGGTCTGGTTCGGGTCTGGTTCGGTCTGGTCCGGTCTGGTCTGGTCTTGTCTGGTTCGTTCTGGTTCGGTCTGGTTCGGTCTATTCTTGTCTGGTCTGGTACGGTCTGGTACGGTCTGGTCCGGTCTGGTACGGTCCGGTCTGGTCTGGTCTGGTCTGGTTCGGTCTGGTCTGGTCTGGTCTGGTACGGTCTGGTCCGGTCTGGTACGGTCCGGTCTGGTCTGGTCTGGTTCGGTCTGGTCTGGTCTGGTTCGGTCTGGTCTGGTTCGGTATGGTCTGGTCTGGTCTGGTTCGGTCTGGTCTGGTCCGGTCTGGTCTGGTCTGGTTCGTTCTGGTCTGGTTCGGTCTGGTCTGGTCTGGTCTGGTTCGGTCTGGTTCGGTCTGGTCTGGTTCGGTATGGTCTGGTCTGGTATGGTCTGGTCTGGTTCGGTCTGGTCTGGTCTGGTCGTCTGGTTCGGTCTGGTCTGGTCTGGTTCGGTCTGGTCTGGTTCGGTCTGGTCTGGTCCGGTCTGGTCTGGTCTGGTTCGGTCTGGTTCGGTC
>NW_027260091.1:0-17047 GCF_045791955.1 Oncorhynchus clarkii lewisi
TGCGATCTGTATGAATGTGACCAGACTGACAGCTTCTCTGAGCCAGGCAAATTCATTTATCAGGGTCATTGTAATGGATATATCCAAAGAAATGGCAATATAATCCAAGGTAAAACAAACAAAAATGTAGATCGTTTTCTGTCATTTCAGCTGCTTGATGTGATTGTGTGATAGATTTACTTGGCTGGCTAGCAAAGGAAAAGAAGCTAGCCTGCATAGGTACAGTGCATTCGGAATGTTTTCAGACCCCTTACTTTTTTCCACATTTTGTTACGTTACAGCCTTATACTAAAATGGATGAAATAAAATAAAATCTATCTACACACAATACCACATAATGACAAAGCGATAACATATAGTTTTTATTAATGAAAAAAATATTTTAAAAATACCTTATTTACATACATTTTCAGACCCTTTGCTATGAGGCTGGAAATTGAGCTCAGGTCCATCCTGTTTCCATTGATCATCCTTGAAATGTTTCTTCAACTTGATTGGAGTCCACCTGTGGTAAATTCAAATGATTGGTCATTTCTGCAGCATTGAAGGTACCCAAGAACACAGTGACTTCCATCACTCTTAAATGGAAGAAGTTTTGAACCACCAAGCCTCTTCCAAGAGCCGCTGCACACAATAATTCCCGGCTTCTCAAGCCTTATTGTTTAATTAATTGACTAAGTAATTTCTGATTTCATTAGGTTCTGAGAGCGATAAATGTCCCACCCAGCCAAAGTCAGCCACACCCTTAGTACTCCACTCATTGGGTTCCCGTAGTGTAGTGGTTATAACGTTCGCCTAACACGCGAAAGGTCCCCGGATCGAGACCGGGCGGAAACACATTTTAACAAATTGGTCCTTCGCACTTCTCAGTATTTGCTATTCAGACTTTATGAATGTGACCAGACTGACAGCTTCTCTGAGCCAGGCAAATTCATTTATCAGGGTCATTGTAATGGATATATCCAAAGAAATGGCAATATAATCCAAGGTAAAACAAACAAAAATGTAGATCGTTTTCTGTCATTTCAGCTGCTTGATGTGATTGTGTGATAGATTTAGTTGGCTGGCTAGCAAAGGAAAAGAAGCTAGCCTGCATAGGTACAGTGCATTCGGAAAGTTTTCAGACCCCTTACTTTTTTCCACATTTTGTTACGTTACAGCCTTATACTAAAATGGATGAAATAAAATAAAATCTATCTACACACAATACCACATAATGACAAAGCGATAACATATAGTTTTTATTAATGAAAAAAATATTTTAAAAATACCTTATTTACATACATTTTCAGACCCTTTGCTATGAGGCTGGAAATTGAGCTCAGGTCCATCCTGTTTCCATTGATCATCCTTGAGATGTTTCTTCAACTTGATTGGAGTCCACCTGTGGTAAATTCAAATGATTGGTCATTTCTGCAGCATTGAAGGTACCCAAGAACACAGTGGCTTCCATCACTCTTAAATAGAAGAAGTTTGGAACCACCAAGCCTCTTCCAAGTTTCCATTCCCGGCTTCTCATGTCTACCTCACATAATATCCCAAATTGAGTACCACATAAAGAGCCATAATACCCATTAAATATTTAAAAAATACCTTATTTACGTACGTTTTCAGACCCTTTGCTATGAGGCTGGAAATTGAGCTCAGGTCCATCCTGTTTCCATTGATCATCCTTGAGATGTTTCTTCAACTTGATTGGAGTCCACCTGTGGTAAATTCAAATGATTGGTCATTTCTGCAGCATTGAAGGTACCTCACTTAAATGGAAGAATAAGCCTCTTCCAAGACTGCAACAATAATTCAAGCCTTACTGTTTAATTAATTGACTAAGTAATTTCTGATTTCATTAGGTTCTGAGAGCGATAAATGTCCCACCCAGCCAAAGTCAGCCACACCCTTAGTATTCCACTCATTGGGTTTCCGTAGTGTAGTGGTTATCACGTTCGCCTCACACGCGAAAGTCAGTCACACCCTTAGTTTTCTAATCATTCGGTTTCCGTAGTGTAGTGGTTATCACGTTCGCCTCACACTCGAAAGGTCCCCGGTTCGAAACCGGGCGGAAACATTTTGTAATATTCAATATTTCCCAATGCCCAGAGGCTAGCATTTGGTTTGAAACAGTTGAGGTTTGTCTAAACCTTGCTGTCTACCTCTCCGACCTGTGGATCAATGTTGCCGTTTTTTTGGGGACCTCCACCATGCGATCTGTATGAATGTGACCAGACTGACAGCTTCTCTGAGCCAGGCAAATTCATTTATCAGGGTCATTGTAATGGATATATCCAAAGAAATTGCAATATAATCCAAGGTAAAACAAACAAAAATGTAGATCGTTTTCTGTCATTTCAGCTGCTTGATGTGATTGTGTGATAGATTTAGTTGGCTGGCTAGCAAAGGAAAAGAAGCTAGCCTGCATAGGTACAGTGCATTCGGAAAGTTTTCAGACCCCTTACTTTTTTCCACATTTTGTTACGTTACAGCCTTATACTAAAATGGATGAAATAAAATAAAATCTATCTACACACAATACCACATAATGACAAAGCGATAACATATAGTTTTTATTAATGAAAAAAATATTTTAAAAATACCTTATTTGCATACATTTTCAGACCCTTTGCTATGAGGCTGGAAATTGAGCTCAGGTCCATCCTGTTTCCATTGATCATCCTTGAGATGTTTCTTCAACTTGATTGGAGTCCACCTGTGGTAAATTCAAATGATTGGTCATTTCTGCAGCATTGAAGGTACCCAAGAACACAGTGGCTTCCATCACTCTTAAATGGAAGAAGTTTTGAACCACCAAGCCTCTTTCAAGAGCCGCTGCACACAATAATTCCCGGCATCTCAAGCCATATTGTTTAATTAATTGACTAAGTAATTTCTGATTTCATTAGGTTCTGAGAGCGATAAATGTCCCACCCAGCAAAAGTCAGCCACACCCTTAGTACTCCACTCATTGGGTTTCCGTAGTGTAGTGGTTATCACGTTCGCCTAACACACGAAAGGTCCACGGTTCGAGACCGGACGGAAACACATTTTAACAAATTGGTCCTTCGCACTTCTCAGTATTTGCTATTCAGACTTTAGTTTCAGTAGTGTATTGGTTATCACGTTCGCCTCACACGCGGAAGTCAGTCACACCCTTAGTATTCCAATCATTCGGTTTCCGTAGTGTAGTGGTTATCACGTACGCCTCACACGCGAAAGGTCCCCGGTTCGAAATCGGGTGGTAATATTGATTATTTCCCAATGCCCAGAGGCTAGCATTTGGTTTGAAACAGTTGAGGTTTGTCTAAACCTTGCTGTCTACCTCTCCGACCTGTGGATCAATGTTGCCGTTTTTTTGGGGACCTCCACCATGCGATCTGTATGAATGTGACCAGACTGACAGCTTCTCTGAGCCAGGCAAATTCATTTATCAGGGTCATTGTAATGGATATATCCAAAGAAATGGCAATATAATCCAAGGTAAAACAAACAAAAATGTAGATTGTTTTCTGTCATTTCAGCTGCTTGATGTGATTGTGTGATAGATTTAGTTGGCTGGCTAGCAAAGGAAAAGAAGCTAGCCTGCATAGGTACAGTGCATTCGGAAAGTTTTCAGACCCCTTACTTTTTTCCACATTTTGTTACGTTACAGCCTTATACTAAAATGGATGAAATAAAATAAAATCTATCTACACACAATATCACATAATGACAAAGCGATAACATATAGTTTTTATTAATGAAAAAAATATTTTAAAAATACCTTATTTGCATACATTTTCAGACCCTTTGCTATGAGGCTGGAAATTGAGCTCAGGTCCATCCTGTTTCCATTGATCATCCTTGAGATGTTTCTTCAACTTGATTGGAGTCCACCTGTGGTAAATTCAAATGATTGGTCATTTCTGCAGCATTGAAGGTACCCAAGAACACAGTGGCTTCCATCACTCTTAAATGGAAGAAGTTTTGAACCACCAAGCCTCTTTCAAGAGCCGCTGCACACAATAATTCCCGGCATCTCAAGCCATATTGTTTAATTAATTGACTAAGTAATTTCTGATTTCATTAGGTTCTGAGAGCGATAAATGTCCCACCCAGCCAAAGTCAGCCACACCCTTAGTGTTCCACTCATTAGGTTTCTGTAGTGTAGTGGTTATCACGTTCGCCTAACACACGAAAGGTCCACGGTTCGAGACCGGACGGAAACACATTTTAACAAATTGGTCCTTCGCACTTCTCAGTATTTGCTATTCAGACTTTAGTTTCAGTAGTGTATTGGTTATCACGTTCGCCTCACACGCGGAAGTCAGTCACACCCTTAGTATTCCAATCATTCGGTTTCCGTAGTGTAGTGGTTATCACGTACGCCTCACACGCGAAAGGTCCCCGGTTCGAAATCGGGTGGTAATATTGATTATTTCCCAATGCCCAGAGGCTAGCATTTGGTTTGAAACAGTTGAGGTTTGTCTAAACCTTGCTGTCTACCTCTCCGACCTGTGGATCAATGTTGCCGTTTTTTTGGGGACCTCCACCATGCGATCTGTATGAATGTGACCAGACTGACAGCTTCTCTGAGCCAGGCAAATTCATTTATCAGGGTCATTGTAATGGATATATCCAAAGAAATGGCAATATAATCCAAGGTAAAACAAACAAAAATGTAGATTGTTTTCTGTCATTTCAGCTGCTTGATGTGATTGTGTGATAGATTTAGTTGGCTGGCTAGCAAAGGAAAAGAAGCTAGCCTGCATAGGTACAGTGCATTCGGAAAGTTTTCAGACCCCTTACTTTTTTCCACATTTTGTTACGTTACAGCCTTATACTAAAATGGATGAAATAAAATAAAATCTATCTACACACAATATCACATAATGACAAAGCGATAACATATAGTTTTTATTAATGAAAAAAATATTTTAAAAATACCTTATTTGCATACATTTTCAGACCCTTTGCTATGAGGCTGGAAATTGAGCTCAGGTCCATCCTGTTTCCATTGATCATCCTTGAGATGTTTCTTCAACTTGATTGGAGTCCACCTGTGGTAAATTCAAATGATTGGTCATTTCTGCAGCATTGAAGGTACCCAAGAACACAGTGGCTTCCATCACTCTTAAATGGAAGAAGTTTTGAACCACCAAGCCTCTTTCAAGAGCCGCTGCACACAATAATTCCCGGCATCTCAAGCCATATTGTTTAATTAATTGACTAAGTAATTTCTGATTTCATTAGGTTCTGAGAGCGATAAATGTCCCACCCAGCCAAAGTCAGCCACACCCTTAGTGTTCCACTCATTAGGTTTCTGTAGTGTAGTGGTTATCACGTTCGCCTAACACACGAAAGGTCCACGGTTCGAGACCGGACGGAAACACATTTTATCAAATTGGTCCTTCGCACTTCTCAGTATTTGCTATTCAGACTTTAGTTTCAGTAGTGTATTGGTTATCACGTTCGCCTCACACGCGGAAGTCAGTCACACCCTTAGTATTCCAATCATTCGGTTTCCGTAGTGTAGTGGTTATCACGTACGCCTCACACGCGAAAGGTCCCCGGTTCGAAATCGGGTGGTAATATTGATTATTTCCCAATGCCCAGAGGCTAGCATTTGGTTTGAAACAGTTGAGGTTTGTCTAAACCTTGCTGTCTACCTCTCCGACCTGTGGATCAATGTTGCCGTTTTTTTGGGGACCTCCACCATGCGATCTGTATGAATGTGACCAGACTGACAGCTTCTCTGAGCCAGGCAAATTCATTTATCAGGGTCATTGTAATGGATATATCCAAAGAAATGGCAATATAATCCAAGGTAAAACAAACAAAAATGTAGATCGTTTTCTGTCATTTCAGCTGCTTGATGTGATTGTGTGATAGATTTAGTTGGCTGGCTAGCAAAGGAAAAGAAGCTAGCCTGCATAGGTACAGTGCATTCGGAAAGTTTTCAGACCCCTTACTTTTTTCCACATTTTGTTACGTTACAGCCTTATACTAAAATGGATGAAATAAAATAAAATCTATCTACACACAATACCACATAATGACAAAGCGATAACATATAGTTTTTATTAATGAAAAAAATATTTTAAAAATACCTTATTTACATACATTTTCAGACCCTTTGCTATGAGGCTGGAAATTGAGCTCAGGTCCATCCTGTTTCCATTGATCATCCTTGAGATGTTTCTTCAACTTGATTGGAGTCCACCTGTGGTAAATTCAAATGATTGGTCATTTCTGCAGCATTGAAGGTACCCAAGAACACAGTGGCTTCCATCACTCTTAAATAGAAGAAGTTTGGAACCACCAAGCCTCTTCCAAGTTCCGGCTGCACACGATAATTCCCGGCTTCTCATGTCTACCTCACATAATATCCCAAATTGAGTACCACAGAAAGAGCCATAATACCCATTAAATATTTTAAAAATACCTTATTTACGTACGTTTTCAGACCCTTTGCTATGAGGCTGGAAATTGAGCTCAGGTCCATCCTGTTTCCATTGATCATCCTTGAGATGTTTCTTCAACTTGATTGGAGTCCACCTGTGGTAAATTCAAATGATTGGTCATTTCTGCAGCATTGAAGGTAACCAAGAACACAGTGGCTTCCATCACTCTTAAATGGAAGAAGTTTTGAACCACCAAGCCTCTTTCAAGAGCCACTGCACACAATAATTCCCGGCTTCTCAAGCCTTATTGTTTAATTAATTGACTAAGTAATTTCTGATTTCATTAGGTTCTGAGAGCGATAAATGTCCCACCCAGCCAAAGTCAGCCACACCCTTAGTATTCCACTCATTGGGTTTCCGTAGTGTAGTGGTTATCACGTTCGCCTAACACGCGAAAGGTCCCCGGTTCGAGACCGGGCGGAAACACATTTTAACAAATTGGTCCTTCGCACTTCTCAGTATTTGCTATTCAGACTTTAGTTTCAGTAGTGTATTGGTTATCACGTTCGCCTCACACGCGAAAGTCAGTCACACCCTTAGTTTTCCAATCATTCGGTTTCCGTAGTGTAGTGGTTATCACGTTCGCCTCACACGCGAAAGGTCCCCGGTTCGAAACCGGGCGGAAACATTTTGTAATATTCAATATTTCCCAATGCCCAGAGGCTAGCATTTGGTTTGAAACAGTTGAGGTTTGTCTAAACCTTGCTGTCTACCTCTCCGACCTGTGGATCAATGTTGCCGTTTTTTTGGGGACCTCCACCATGCGATCTGTATGAATGTGACCAGACTGACAGCTTCTCTGAGCCAGGCAAATTCATTTATCAGGGTCATTGTAATGGATATATCCAAAGAAATGGCAATATAATCCAAGGTAAAACAAACAAAAATGTAGATCGTTTTCTGTCATTTCAGCTGCTTGATGTGATTGTGTGATAGATTTAGTTGGCTGGCTAGCAAAGGAAAAGAAGCTAGCCTGCATAGGTACAGTGCATTCGGAAAGTTTTCAGACCCCTTACTTTTTTCCACATTTTGTTACGTTACAGCCTTATACTAAAATGGATGAAATAAAATAAAATCTATCTACACACAATACCACATAATGACAAAGCGATAACATATAGTTTTTATTAATGAAAAAAATATTTTAAAAATACCTTATTTACATACATTTTCAGACCCTTTGCTATGAGGCTGGAAATTGAGCTCAGGTCCATCCTGTTTCCATTGATCATCCTTGAGATGTTTCTTCAACTTGATTGGAGTCCACCTGTGGTAAATTCAAATGATTGGTCATTTCTGCAGCATTGAATGTACCCACGAACACAGTGGCTTCCATCACTCTTAAATAGAAGAAGTTTGGAACCACCAAGCCTCTTCCAAGTTCCGGCTGCACACAATAATTCCCGGCTTCTCATGTCTACCTCACATAATATTCCAAATTGAGTACCACAGAAAGAGCCATAATACCCATTAAATATTTTAAAAATACCTTATTTACGTACATTTTCAGACCCTTTGCTATGAGGCTGGAAATTGAGCTCAGGTCCATCCTGTTTCCATTGATCATCCTTGAGATGTTTCTTCAACTTGATTGGAGTCCACCTGTGGTAAATTCAAATGATTGGTCATTTCTGCAGCATTGAAGGTACCCAAGAACACAGTGGCTTCCATCACTCTTAAATGGAAGAAGTTTTGAACCACCAAGCCTCTTCCAAGAGCCGCTGCACACAATAATTCCCGGCTTCTCAAGCCTTATTGTTTAATTAATTGACTAAGTAATTTCTGATTTCATTAGGTTCTGAGAGCGATAAATGTCCCACCCAGCCAAAGTCAGCCACACCCTTAGTGTGTAGTGGTTATCACGTTCGCCTAACACGTGAAAGGTCCCCGGTTCGAGACCGGGCGGAAACACATTTTAACAAATTGGTCCTTCGCACTTCTCAGTATTTGCTATTCAGACTTTAGTTTCAGTAGTGCCGTGGTTATCACGTTCGCCTCACACGCGAAAGTCAGTCACACCCTTAGTTTTCCAATCATTCGGTTTCATTAGTGTAGTGGTTATCACATTTGCCTCACACGCGAAAGGTCCCCGGTTCGAAACCGGGCGGAAACATTTTGTAATATTCAATATTTCCCAATGCCCAGAGGCTAGCATTTGGTTTGAAACAGTTGAGGTTTGTCTAAACCTTGCTGTCTACCTCTCCGACCTGTGGATCAATGTTGCCGTTTTTTTGGGGACCTCCACCATGCGATCTGTATGAATGTGACCAGACTGACAGCTTCTCTGAGCCAGGCAAATTCATTTATCAGGGTCATTGTAATGGATATATCCAAAGAAATGGCAATATAATCCAAGGTAAAACAAACAAAAATGTAGATCGTTTTCTGTCATTTCAAGCTGCTTGATGTGATTGTGTGATAGATTTAGTTGGCTGGCTAGCAAAGGAAAAGAAGCTAGCCTGCATAGGTACAGTGCATTCGGAAAGTTTTCAGACCCCTTACTTTTTTCCACATTTTGTTACGTTACAGCCTTATACTAAAATGGATGAAATAAAATAAAATCTATCTACACACAATACCACATAATGACAAAGCGATAACATATCGTTTTTATTAATGAAAAAAATATTTTAAAAATACCTTATTTACATACATTTTCAGACCCTTTGCTATGAGGCTGGAAATTGAGCTCAGGTCCATCCTGTTTCCATTGATCATCCTTGAGATGTTTCTTCAACTTGATTGGAGTCCACCTGTGGTAAATTCAAATGATTGGTCATTTCTGCAGCATTGAAGGTACCCAAGAACACAGATGCTTCCATGACTCTTAAATGGAAGAAGTTTTGAACCACCAAGCCTCTTCCAAGAGCCGCTGCACACAATAATTCCCGGCTTCTCAAGCCTTATTGCTTAATTAATTGACTAAGTAATTTCTGATTTCATTAGGTTCTAAGAGCGATAAATGTCCCACCCAGCCAAAGTCAGCCACACCCTTAGTATTCCACTCATTGGGTTTCCGTAGTGTAGTGGTTATCACGTTCGCCTAACACAAGAAATGTCCGCGGTTCAAGACCGGGCGGAAACACATTTTAACAAATTGGTCCTTCGCACTTCTCAGTATTTGCTATTCAGACTTTAGTTTCAGTAGTGTATTGGTTATCACGTTCGCCTCACACGCGAAAGTCAGTCACACCCTTAGTTTTCCACTCATTCGGTTTCCGTAGTGTAGTGGTTATCAAATCAAATCAAATCAAATCAAATTTTATTTGTCACACACACATGGTTAGCAGATGTTAATGCGAGTGTAGCGAAATGCTTGTGCTTCTAGTTCCGACAATGCAGTAATGCATTGTAATCTAAGTAATCTAACTAACAATTCCAAAACTACTGTCTTGTACACAGTGTAAGGGGATAAAGAATATGTACATAAGGATATATGAATGAGTGATGGTACAGAGCAGCATAGGCAAGATACAGTAGATGGTATCGAGTACAGTATGTACAAATGAGATGAGTATGTAAACAAAGTGGCATAGTTTAAAGTGGCTAGTGATACATGTATTACATAAGGATACAGTCGATGATATAGAGTACAGTATATACGTATGCATATGAGATGAATAATGTAGGGTAAGTAACATTATATAAGGTAGCATTGTTTAAAGTGGCTAGTGATATATTTACATCATTTCCCATCAATTCCCATTATTAAAGTGGCTGGAGTTTAGTCAGTGTCAGTGTGTTGGCAGCAGCCACTCAGTGTTAGTGGTGGCTGTTTAACAGTCTGATGGCCTTGAGATAGAAGCTGTTTTTCAGTCTCTCGGTCCCAGCTTTGATGCACCTGTACTGACCTCGCCTTCTGGATGATAGCGGGGTGAACAGGCAGTGGCTCGGGTGGTTGATGTCCTTGATGATCTTTATGGCCTTCCTGTGACATCGGGTGGTGTAGGTGTCCTGGAGGGCAGGTAGTTTGCCCCCGGTGATGCGTTGTGCAGACCTCACTACCCTCTGGAGAGCCTTACGGTTGAGGGCGGTGCAGTTGCCATACCAGGCGGTGATACAGCCCGCCAGGATGCTCTCGATTGTGCATCTGTAGAAGTTTGTGAGTGCTTTTGGTGACAAGCCAAATTTCTTCAGCCTCCTGAGGTTGAAGAGGCGCTGCTGCGCCTTCTTCACGATGCTGTCTGTGTGAGTGGACCAATTCAGTTTGTCTGTGATGTGTATGCCGAGGAACTTAAAACTTGCTACCCTCTCCACTACTGTTCCATCGATGTGGATAGGGGGGTGTTCCCTCTGCTGTTTCCTGAAGTCCACAATCATCTCCTTAGTTTTGTTGACGTTGAGTGTGAGGTTATTTTCCTGACACCACACTCCGAGGGCCCTCACCTCCTCCCTGTAGGCCGTCTCGTCGTTGTTGGTAATCAAGCCTACCACTGTTGTGTCGTCCGCAAACTTGATGATTGAGTTGGAGGCGTGCGTGGCCACGCAGTCGTGGGTGAACAGGGAGTACAGGAGAGGGCTCAGAACGCACCCTTGTGGGGCCCCAGTGTTGAGGATCAGCGGGGAGGAGATGTTGTTGCCTACCCTCACCACCTGGGGGCGGCCCGTCAGGAAGTCCAGTACCCAGTTGCACAGGGCGGGGTCGAGACCCAGGGTCTCGAGCTTGATGACGAGCTTGGAGGGTACTATGGTGTTGAATGCCGAGCTGTAGTCGATGAACAGCATTCTCACATAGGTATTCCTCTTGTCCAGATGGGTTAGGGCAGTGTGCAGTGTGGTTGAGATTGCATCGTCTGTGGACCTATTTGGGCGGTAAGCAAATTGGAGTGGGTCTAGGGTGTCAGGTAGGGTGGAGGTGATATGGTCCTTGACTAGTCTCTCAAAGCACTTCATGATGACGGATGTGAGTGCTACGGGGCGGTAGTCGTTTAGCTCAGTTACCTTAGCTTTCTTGGGAACAGGAACAATGGTGGCCCTCTTGAAGCATGTGGGAACAGCAGACTGGTATAGGGATTGATTGAATATGTCCGTAAACACACCGGCCAGCTGGTCTGCGCATGCTCTGAGGGCGCGGCTGGGGATGCCGTCTGGGCCTGCAGCCTTGCGAGGGTTAACACGTTTAAATGTCTTACTCACCTCGGCTGCAGTGAAGGAGAGACCGCATGTTTTCGTTGCAGGCCGTGTCAGTGGCACTGTATTGTCCTCAAAGCGGGCAAAAAAGTTATTTAGTCTGCCTGGGAGCAAGACATCCTGGTCCGTGACTGGGCTGGATTTCTTCCTGTAGTCCGTGATTGACTGTAGACCCTGCCACATGCCTCTTGTGTCTGAGCCGTTGAATTGAGATTCTACTTTGTCTCTGTACTGGCGCTTAGCTTGTTTGATAGCCTTGCGGAGGGAATAGCTGCACTGTTTGTATTCGGTCATGTTACCAGACACCTTGCCCTGATTAAAAGCAGTGGTTCGCGCTTTCAGTTTCACACGAATGCTGCCATCAATCCACGGTTTCTGGTTAGGGAATGTTTTAATCGTTGCTATGGGAACGACATCTTCAACGCACGTTCTAATGAACTCGCACACCGAATCAGCGTATTCGTCAATGTTGTTATCTGACGCAATACGAAACATCTCCCAGTCCACGTGGAAGCAGTCTTGGAGTGTGGAGTCAGCTTGGTCGGACCAGCGTTGGACAGACCTCAGCGTGGGAGCCTCTTGTTTTAGTTTCTGTCTGTAGGCAGGGATCAACAAAATGGAGTCGTGGTCAGCTTTTCCGAAAAGGGGCGGGGCAGGGCCTTATATGCGTAGCGGAAGTTAGAGTAACAATGATCCAAGGTCTTTCCACCCCTGGTTGCGCAATCGATATGCTGATAAAATTTAGGGAGTCTTGTTTTCAGATTAGCCTTGTTAAAATCCCCAGCTACAATGAATGCAGCCTCCGGATAAATTGTTTCCAGTTTGCAGAGAGTTAAATAAAGTTCGTTCAGAGCCATCGATGTGTCTGCTTGGTGGGGGATATATACGGCTGTGATTATAATCGAAGAGAATTCTCTTGGTAGATAATGCGGTCTACATTTGATTGTGAGGAATTCTAAATCAGGTGAACAGAAGGATTTGAGTTCTTGTATGTTTCTTTCATCACACCATGTCACGTTGGCCATGAGGCATACGCCCCCGCCCCTCTTCTTACCAGAAAGATGTTTGTTTCTGTCAGCCCGATGAGTGGAGAAACCCGTTGGCTGCACCGCTTCGGATAGAGTCTCTCCAGTGAGCCATGTTTCAGTGAAGCAAAGGACGTTACAGTCTCTGATGTCCCTCTGGAATGCTACCCTTGCTCGGATTTCATCAACCTTGTTGTCAAGAGACTGGACATTGGCAAGAAGAATGCTAGGGAGTGGTGCACGGTGTGCCCGTCTCCGGAGTCTGACCAGAAGACCGCCTC
Organism: Oncorhynchus clarkii lewisi; assembly: GCF_045791955.1. Classification (NCBI taxonomy): domain Eukaryota; kingdom Metazoa; phylum Chordata; class Actinopteri; order Salmoniformes; family Salmonidae; genus Oncorhynchus; species Oncorhynchus clarkii. The sequence goes on from NW_027260091.1 coordinate 12,871, forward strand.
GTTTCCCTCTCTTTCGGAGTCGTTTTTTTGGGTCGCTGCATAGGATCCACTCCGTTGTCCTGTTTGTGAGGCAGAACACAGGATCCGCGTCGCGAAAAACATATTCTTGGTCGTACTGATGGTGAGTTGACGCTGATCTTATATTCAGTAGTTCTTCTCGACTGTATGTAATGAAACCTAAGATGACCTGGGGTACTAATGTAAGAAATAACACGTAAAAAAACAAAAAACTGCATAGTTTCCTAGGAATGCGAAGCGAGGCGGCCATCTCTGTCGGCGCCGGAACTTATCACGTTCGCTTCACACGCTTCGCTTATCACGTTCGCTTCACACGCGAAAGGTCCCTGGTTCGAAACCGGGCGGAAACATTTTGTAATATTCAATATTTCCCAAAGCCCAGAGGCTAGCATTTGGTTTGAAACAGTTGAGGTTTGTCTAAACCTTGCTGTCTACCTCTCCGACCTGTGGATCAATGTTGCCGTTTTTTTGGGGACCTCCACCATGCGATCTGTATGAATGTGACCAGACTGACAGCTTCTCTGAGCCAGGCAAATTCATTTATCAGGGTCATTGTAATGGATATATCCAAAGAAATGGCAATATAATCCAAGGTAAAAAAAACAAAAATGTAGATCGTTTTCTGTCATTTCAGCTGCTTGATGTGATTGTGTGATAGATTTAGTTGGCTGGCTAGCAAAGGAAAAGAAGCTAGCCTGCATAGGTACAATGCATTCGGAAAGTTTTCAGACCCCTTACTTTTTTCCACATTTTGTTACGTTACAGCCTTATACTAAAATGGATGAAATAAAATAAAATCTATCTACACACAATACCACATAATGACAACATAAAGTTTTTATTAATGAAAAAAATATTTTAAAAATACCTTATTTACATACATTTTCAGACCCTTTGCTATGAGGCTGGAAATTGAGCTCAGGTCCATCCTGTTTCCATTGATCATCCTTGAGATGTTTCTTCAACTTGATTGGAGTCCACCTGTGGTAAATTCAAATGATTGGTCATTTCTGCAGCATTGAAGGTACCCAAGAACACAGTGGCTTCCATCACTCTTAAATTGAAGAAGTTTGGAACCACCAAGCCTCTACCAAGTTCCGGCTGCACACGATAATTCCCGGCTTCTCATGTCTACCTCACATAATATCCCAAATTGAGTACAACAGAAAGAGCCATAATACCCATTAAATATTTTAAAAAAACCTTATTTACGTACGTTTTCAGACCCTTTGCTATGAGGCTGGAAATTGAGCTCAGGTCCATCCTGTTTCCATTGATCATCCTTGAGATGTTTCTTCAACTTGATTGGAGTCCACCTGTGGTAAATTCAAATGATTGGTCATTTCTGCAGCATTGAAGGTACCCAAGAACACAGTGGCTTCCATCACTCTTAAATGGAAGAAGTTTTGAACCACCAAGCCTCTTCCAAGTTCCGGCTGCACACGATAATTCCCGGCTTCTCATGTCTACCTCACATAATATCCCAAATTGAGTACCACAGAAAGAGCCATAATACCCATTAAATATTTTAAAAATACCTTATTCACGTACGTTTTCAGACCCTTTGCTATGAGGCTGGAAATTGAGCTCAGGTCCATCCTGTTTCCATTGATCATCCTTGAGATGTTTCTTCAACTTGATTGGAGTCCACCTGTAGTAAATTCAAATGATTGGTCATTTCTGCAGCATTGAAGGTACCCAAGAACACAGTGGCTTCCATCACTCTTAAATGGAAGAAGTTTTGAACCACCAAGCCTCTTTCAAGAGCCGCTGCACACAATAATTCCCGGCATCTCAAGCCTTATTGTTTAATTAATTGACTAAGTAATTTCTGATTTCATTAGGTTCTGAGAGCGATAAATGTCCCACCCAGCCAAAGTCAGCCACACCCTTAGTATTCCACTCATTGGGTTTCCGTAGTGTAGTGGTTATCACGTTTGCCTAACACGCGAAAAGTCCCCGGTTCGAGACCGGGCTGAAACGCAATTTAACAAATTGGTCCTTCGCACTTCTCAGTATTTGCTATTCAGACTTTAGTTTCAGTAGTGTATTGGTTATCATGTTCGCCTCACACGCGAAAGTCAGTCACACCCTTAGTATCCCAATCATTCGGTTTCCGTAGTGTAGTGGTTATCACGTTCGCCTCACACGCGAAAGGTCCCCGGTTCGAAACCGGGCGGAAACATTTTGTAATATTCAATATTTCCCAATGCCCAGAGGCTAGCATTTGGTTTGAAACAGTTGAGGTTTGTCTAAACCTTGCTGTCTACCTCTCCGACCTGTGGATCAATGTTGCCGTTTTTTGGGGGACCTCCACCATGCGATCTGTATGAATGTGACCAGACTGACAGCTTCTCTGAGCCAGGCAAATTCATTTATCAGGGTCATTGTAATGGATATATCCAAAGAAATGGCAATATAATCCAAGGTAAAACAAACAAAAATGTAGATCGTTTTCTGTCATTTCAGCTGCTTGATGTGATTGTGTGATAGATTTAGTTGGCTGGCTAGCAAAGGAAAAGAAGCTAGCCTGCATAGGTACAGTGCATTCGGAAAGTTTTCAGACCCCTTACTTTTTTCCACATTTTGTTACGTTACAGCCTTATACTAAAATGGATGAAATAAAATAAAATCTATCTACACACAATACCACATAATGACAACATAAAGTTTTTATTAATGAAAAAAATATTTTAAAAATACCTTATTTACATACATTTTCAGACCCTTTGCTATGAGGCTGGAAATTGAGCTCAGGTCCATCCTGTTTCCATTGATCATCCTTGAGATGTTTCTTCAACTTGATTGGAGTCCACCTGTGGTAAATTCAAATGATTGGTCATTTCTGCAGCATTGAAGGTACCCAAGAACACAGTGGCTTCCATCACTCTTAAATTGAAGAAGTTTGGAACCACCAAGCCTCTACCAAGTTCCGGCTGCACACGATAATTCCCGGCTTCTCATGTCTACCTCACATAATATCCCAAATTGAGTACCACAGAAAGAGCCATAATACCCATTAAATATTTTAAAAATACCTTATTCACGTACGTTTTCAGACCCTTTGCTATGAGGCTGGAAATTGAGCTCAGGTCCATCCTGTTTCCATTGATCATCCTTGAGATGTTTCTTCAACTTGATTGGAGTCCACCTGTAGTAAATTCAAATGATTGGTCATTTCTGCAGCATTGAAGGTACCCAAGAACACAGTGGCTTCCATCACTCTTAAATGGAAGAAGTTTTGAACCACCAAGCCTCTTCCAAGAGCCGCTGCACACAATAATTCCCGGCATCTCAAGCCTTATTGTTTAATTAATTGACTAAGTAATTTCTGATTTCATTAGGTTCTGAGAGCGATAAATGTCCCACCCAGCCAAAGTCAGCCACACCCTTAGTACTCCACTCATTGGGTTTCCGTAGTGTAGTGGTTATCACGTTCGCCTAACACACGAAAGGTCCCCGGTTCGAGACCGGGCGGAAACGCAATTTAACAAATTGGTCCTTCGCACTTCTCAGTATTTGCTATTCAGACTTTAGTTTCAGTAGTGTATTGGTTATCATGTTCGCCTCACACGCGAAAGTCAGTCACACCCTTAGTTTCCCAATCATTCGGTTTCCGTAGTGTAGTGGTTATCACGTTCGCCTCACACGCAAAAGGTCCCCGGTTCGAAACCGGGCGGAAACATTTTGTAATATTCAATATTTCCCAATGCCCAGAGGCTAGCATTTGGTTTGAAACAGTTGAGGTTTGTCTAAACCTTGCTGTCTACTTCTCCGACCTGTGGATCAATGTTGCCGTTTTTTGGGGACCTCCACCATGCGATCTGTATGAATGTGACCAGACTGACAGCTTCTCTGAGCCAGGCAAATTCATTTATCAGGGTCATTGTAATGGATATATCCAAAGAAATGGCAATATAATCCAAGGTAAAACAAACAAAAATTGATGTGATTGTGTGATAGATTTAGTTGGCTGGCTAGAAAGGAAAAGAAGCTAGCCTGCATAGGTACAGTGCATTCGGGTAGTTTTCAGACCCCTTACTTTTTTCCACATTTTGTTACGTTACAGCCTTATACTAAAATGGATGAAATAAAATAAAATCTATCTACACACAATACCACATAATGACAAAGCGATAACATATAGTTTTTATTAATG
>NW_027260092.1:0-17025 GCF_045791955.1 Oncorhynchus clarkii lewisi
GGGGACCACTCGCAACTCCCTGCCTGGCCACGATGCAGCGAATCACAAGTTAATTAGGGATGACAATGATGCCATTGTGGTTTGATCCAGAAAGACATTACAAAGCTACTTATTATCATCACATAGTCTGTGCCTATAGCTGTTCTATTTTTAGCACAAAGAACTGTTTATGGTGTGCTATTGATGGTGATTTACATAATGTTTGCTAATTTATTCAAAATAAAAAACTGAAATATCACATTTACATAAGTATTCAGACCATTTACTCAGTACTTTTTTGAAGCACCTTTGGCAGCGATTACAGCCTCAAGTCTTCTTGGGTATGACGCTACAAGCTTGGCACATCTGTATTTGGGAAGTTTCTCCCATTCTTCTCTGCAGATCCTCTCAAGCTCTGTAAGGTTGGATGGGGAGTGTCGCTGCACAGATATTTTCAGGTCTCTCCAGAGATGTTCGATCGGGTTCAAGTCCGGGCTCTGGCTGGGCCACTCACGGACATTCAGACACTTGTCCTGAAGCCACTCCTGCGTTGTCTTGGTTGTGTGCTGTCATGACTGTCCTGATCAGGTCAGGTTACAGGAGACCACAACCCTACAGATTATCTCTCAACCCCAACAGAGGAGAGATCTAGTGGTCTGAAGATGTGGGGGTTTAATGACCCCTCACGCCCCAAATCTCAGGCCACAGACAAATTCCTTTGTCCTTTTACTATGGAGAACCAGCCTCAGAACATTAAACATGAAATAAAGGGACTTTGGAACAATGGCTTCCGTCAGCCACAATGGTGGTCATGACGATAGATGGTATGTGAAAATGTATGTCATTTTTGTTTTGTTATTAAAGGTTAATAGATGACGTTAGTACGAAAACATTGTAACGTGAAGAGTTTTCATAGTATATGTTTGATGTTTATACATTGTACGTTGTGTGGAAAATGTCCAAATCAAAGGGAATGTTTTGGTAAAGATGAAATGTGAAGTTAGTTGTCTAAAATTGGATTTGAGAAAAACCTAGACCTTGCACTTAACTTAGTACACCCAGAGAATTGCCCTAAAGGCGGTTACACCCACTTCTGACCCAAGGGTATAAAACCTGTGAGAAAATAATTTACAGATAAGACTACGTGACCGAAGCTGCAGCCAAGGTCTAAAAAGTAAACAAACCCAGAACGCAACACAAGTTTGAAGACAAAGAAATCTTTTTCTACCCAAGCTACGGATGAGGAGCTGTGTCTAAGCGGGTGAATTCAAGCCGGACCCCCTAGCATCCAATCCCAGGGAATCGTGGTATCTAAACAGTTTCATCCCTATGCTGTGAGCTCTGAGCTACAGCTGTCTGTCCTCAGAAGACCCCTTCCAGAGCAAGGGTGAGGGAACAGACTCCTAATCCAAAACGACGCTGACATCGTGAGGACGACCAGAGAGGTGCACCGGGCAAGTGCGTCATCGAGCAGCCTGAACGGTCCACGCATTGAATCCTCTGAGATCTTCCCCACGTAATTACATCATTATATTCTGACCCATAAGAGCGGCAGTTTGGGGCAAGGCTAGGGTTAGAATAGCATAGCTGACAAATTCCCCCAAATGTATATTTCTCTCGTGTACTTTCTCTTTTTCTCTCTCTTTGAAATCCCCATTGTGGGTAACGAGCCATAGTGTGTTGGCCCATTAAACTAAGTTCTAATCAATAGCCTGTAATGTGTTTTGTCTTTGTGTATCTTTTATCATCATTTTAGCTTTCTAGTAAATAAATACTCAACTAAGATTGGTGTGGTATGAACTCATTGGTGAGACCCGAGTCCGTGCAGATTCCCGGACTATACGACGTTCAGAACGAGATTGTAGAGGTAACTGGTTAATTAGCGGCTGTTGTAAAATCGATATTCTGATATTGTTTGAGTTAATTTGTGAAATAGAAACTCAATAAAAACTAGTTTTCCCATGGTGCCCCAGTTTAATGAGTTAATAATTGCTTGATTCAGTTATTCACGCAATTAGAAACTTTTAATCATTCGATGAACAACAGTCGTCACATTAACTAATACAACGTCACGACAGTGCTTAGGGTTGTTGTCTTGTTGGAAGGTGAACCTTTGCCCCAATCTGAGGTCCTGAGCGCTCTGGAGCAGGTTTTCATCAAGGATCTCTCTGTACTTTGCTCCGTTCATCAATGCCTTGTTCCTGACAAGTCTCCCAATACCTGCCGATGAAAAACATCCACACAGCATGATGATGCCACCACCATGCTTTACTGTAGTGATGGTGCCAGGTTTCCTCCAGACTTGACGCTTGGCATTCAGGCCAAGAGTTCATTCCTGGTTTAATCAGACCAGAGAATCTTGTTTCTCATGGTCTGAGAGTCTTTAGGTGCCTTTTGGCAAACTCCAAGCGGGCTGTCATGTGCCTTTTACTGAGGAGTGGCTTCTGTCTGGTCACTCTACCATAAAGGCCTGATTGTGGGGTGCTGCAGAGATGGTTGTCCTTCTGGAAGGTTCTCCTTTCTCCACAGAGGAACTCTAGACATCTGTCAGAGTGACCATCGGGTTCTTGGTCACCTCCCTGACCAAGAACCTTCTCCTCGGATTGCTCTGTTTGGCCAGGTGGCCATCTCTAGGAAGAGTCTTGATGGTTCCAAAATTCTTCCATTTAAGAATGATGGAGGCCACTGCGTTCTTGGGGACCTTCAATGCTGCAGACATTTTTATACTCTTCCCCAGAACTGTGCCTCGACACATTCCTGTCTCTGAAAAAACCTAAGTTACTGTGAGGGCCTGTATGGTCAGAGGTTTTTCCTGACCACACATGACCTAGCCTAAGCAGGAAAATCTCTGGGCCTTTACAGAGAGAACACTTATAGTTGTGCCTTGGTTTTCATAGATCACTCCACTCCAACCCCTGAGCACTCCTCCTCCCTCCCTTTTCTACGGGCCAGATCAAACTAATCAAAACAGAGCGAGGAGGTGTGCCTGACCTGACCCAACACAGGAAGTGTTTGGGGCATTCAGAAATAGTGCTGAGTAGAATAAGGCTGTTCCAGTGGTCTTCTGGGACTCTTTAGGAAGGCTGTTGACAGCTTTATACAGGCCTAACAAATTCCTTTACCACTTATCTCTAATGAGGAAAAAAGGTCAGGACGGGGAGGAGGAGAAACAGGTGTGTTACTCCGAGCAGGGGCGCGGGAGTGTGTGAGTGTGTTGTGTGTGTACATTTCTGTCTATGTGCATACGGGGAGGAAAGTACTGTGTTGTCATAATATTTCATAAATGTGTGATTAGTGTGTTGTATGTATGGAAGTAGGGGAGAGTATAGGGATATTGTTATCCACGTCAGCACCAACAATGTTAGGATGAACAAGTCAGACGTCACCAAGAGCAACATAGCTTCAGCGTGTAAATAAGCTAGAAAGTTAGGGGGAGTGATGAGTGATGAGCTCTACAGCAGACTCAATCGCGGGTTGAAAACTGTTTTCTGCCCTTCCCAAAATATAGAATTTTTAGATAATTGGCCCTCTTTCTGGGACTCACCCACAAACAGGACCAAGCCTGGCCTGTTGAGGAGTGACGGACTCCATCCTAGCTGGAGGGGTGCTCTCATCTTATCTACCAACATTGACAGGGCTCTAACTCCTCTAGCTCCACAATGAGATAGGGTGCAGGCCAGGAAGCAGGCTTTTAGCCAGCCTGCCGGCTTAGTGGAGTCTGCCACTAGCACAGTCAGTGTAGTCAGCTCAGCTATCCCCATTGAGACTGTGTCTGTGCCTCGATCGAGGTTGGGTAAAACTAAACATGGCGGTGTTCGCCTTAGCAATCTCACTGGAATAAAGACCTCCTCCATTCCTGTCATTATTGAAAGAGATTGTGATATCTCACATCTCAAAATAGGGCTACTTAATGTTAGATCACTTCCAAGGCAGTTATAGTCAATGAACTAATCATAATCGTGATGTGATTGGCCTGACTGAACATGGCTTAAACCTGATGAATTTACATGAGGCCTCACCTCCTGGTTACACTAGTGACCATATCCCCGGCGCATCCCGCAAAGGCATAGTTGTTGCTAACGTTTATGATAGCAAATTTCAATTTACAAAAAAAAATGACTGCGTTTTCGTCTTTTGAGCTTCTAGTCATGAAATCTATGCAGCCTACTCAATCACTTTTTATAGCTACTGTTTACAGGTCTCCTGGGCCATATACAACGTTCCTAACTGAGTTCCATGAATTCCTATCGGACCTTGTAGTCATGGCAGATAATATAAAACATTTTGGTGACATTAATATTCACATGGAAAAGTCCACAGACCCACCCCAAAAGGCTTTCGGAGCCATCATCGACTCAGTGGGTTTTGTCCAACATGTCTCTGGACCTAATCACTGCCACAGTCATACTCTGGACCTAGTTTTGTCCCATGGAATAAATGTTGTGGATCTTAACTATTTTCCCTCATAATCCTGGACTATCGGACCACCATTTTGTTACGTTTGCAATCGCAACAAATAATCTGCTCAGACCCCAACCAAGGATCATCAAAAGCTGTGCTATAAATTCTCGGACAACCCAAAGATTCCTAGATGCCCTTCCAGACTCCCTCCACCCAAGGACGTCAGAGTACAAAAATCGGTTAACCACCTAACTGAGTAACTAAATGTAATCCTCAAGAGAGGATGGCTTTCACTTCAGCAATGATAAATTCATGAACTTCTTTGATGAAAAGATCATGATCATTTGAAAGCAAATTACGGACTCCTCTTTAAATCTGTGTATTTCTCCAAAGCTCAGTTCTCCTGGGTCTGCACAACACTGCCAGGACCTAGGATCAAGGGAGACACAAAAGTTTCTTAATAATATATCTCTTGACACATTGATGAAAATAATAATGGCCTCTAAACCTCCAAGCTGCATACTGGACACTATTCCAACTAAACTACTGAAAGAGCTGCTTCCTGTGCATGGCCCTCCTATGTTGAACAAAGTAAACGGCTCCCTATCTACCGGATGTGTACCAAACTCACTAAAAGTGGCAGTAATAAAGCCTCTTTTGAAAAAGCCAAACCTTGACCCAGAAAATATTTTTTTAACTATCGGCCTATATCGAATCTCACATTCCTCTCAAAAATTTTTGAAAAAACTGTTGCGCTGCAACTCACTACCTTCCTGAAGACAATGTATACGAAATGCTTCGGTCTAGTTTTAGAACCCATCATAGCACTGAGACTGCACTTGTGAAGGTGGTAAATTACCTTTTAACGGCGTCAGTACAAGGCTCTGCATCTGTCTTCGTGCTCCTAGACCTTAGTGCTGCTTTTGACACTATTGATCGCCACATTCTTTTGGAGAGATTGGAAACCCAAATTGGTCTACACGGACAAGTTCTGGCCTGGTTTAGAGCTTATCTGTCGGAAAGATATCAGTGGTTGGTATGGTTGTACAGTCATCTCGAATAAAACTGAAGGACCTCGGCGTTACTCTGGACCCTGATCTCACTTTCGATGAACATATCAAGAATATTTCCTGGACAGCTTTTTCCATCTTCGTAACCTAGCAAAAATCTGAAACTTTCTGTCCAAAAATGATGCAAAAAAAATGTATTGATGCGTTTGTCACTTCTAGACTAGACTACTGCAATGCTCTACTTTCCCGCTACGCAGATAAAGCACTAAATAAACTTCAGTTAGTGCTAAACACGGCTGCTAGAATTTTGACTAGAACCAAAAAATGTGATCATATTACTCCAGTGCTAGCCTCTCTACACTGGCTTCCTGTTAAGGCTAGGGCTGATTTCAGGGTTTTGCTGCTCACCTACAAAGCATTACATGGGCTTGCTCCTGCCTATCTTCCCGATTTGGTCCTGCCGTACATACCTACACGTACGCAATGGTCACAAGACACAGGCCTCCTTACTGTCCCTAGAATTCTAGGAGGGGTGCGTCACTTGAGTGGGTTGAGTCACTGACATGATCGTCCTGTCCGGGAGGGGAAAGAAAGACATTGAAAGACATTGATCTGATAATGTACATATAGACATTGGTGAGTCATTCATGAGGTAAATAGAAACAAGTAGAAGTTCTCAGGTGAAAAGGGCCCTAAAAACGGACCACATCATGTCTCTCTGTCTGCGTGCATGTGTTTGTGTGTGCACATGTGCACACATGCATGTGTGTCACATTCCTGCCCTGGGGTGACAGTTACCAACAGCCCTGAAGCCCCCCTGTCACGTCGGAAGCAGAGAGCATTCTGGGAGGAGAGAGACAGATCTTCAGGAATCTCATAGACAGCCAAGTAGATACCCCTGGGACATCAGGGGACAGATAGCAATGAGAGGAGTGAAGCACCCTGGGAGAGTGGAGAGAGTGCTGCTGGATGATGGGTGATGATAATATTATATTTCCATCATTCACACTCTTAGAGGAACTCTTTCCCACACAGCAATGGAGCTTTCTGGACTCCTGCTTAACTCAACAGTCTTGAGATTAGGCAATATATGAGAGAAGAAATGGAGAAGCATATTGTTTGGGACAAAGACATGGGTATGGGTCCCATTGTAACTGTACCACAACAGTTATCTATTTATACTGTACATGGATTGAGGTTGTGAATTGAAGTGTTTACATCACAATTACTTGAACCGCGTTGTCATCTACATTTTACACAACACTGTCATCAACGCTAGCCAAGTAGAAAGTCAAGTAGCAATCATTGCTACAAAACTGTGTGACAAAAGTGCTCTGTTGCTCACAGCGATTGAGCAACCAGTTAATGGGAATAGGCAAGAGCCCAAGCACGATGACACATGACCAATCAATCTCAAGTGCCGAGAGGTAACTGTGACCTGATAGGACCTGGATGACATCACCATGGCCCCCTTGTGAGCTCTGACCACTATTCTGACCACGTCAATAGACTAGAAATGGAATCATAGTTCTAACCACAGAATGGGAATTTATTCCACAAATTCTATGGTTCTCACAGACAACCCAGAATAATGTTGCAGGATCATCACACACTACCAACACAGTATTGTCTGTGTGAAAGAATGGTCTGGGCTGGAATGGCTGGCTGGCGCCGACAGAGATGGCCGCCTCGCTTCGTGTTCCTAGGAAACTATGCAGTTTTTTGTTTTTTTACGTGTTATTTCTTACATTAGTACCCCAGGTCATCTTAGGTTTCATTACATACAGTCGAGAAGAACTACTGAATATAAGATCAGCATCAACTCACCATCAGTACAACCAAGAATATGATTTTCGTGAAGGGGATTCTGTGTTCTGCCTTTCAACCAGGACAACGGAATGGATCCCAGCCGGCGACCCAAAAAAACGACTCCGTAAAAGAGGGAAACGAGGCGGTCTTCTAGTCAGACTCCGGAGACGGACACATCGTGCACCACTTCCTAGCATTCTTCTCGCCAATGTCCAGTCTCTTGACAACAAGGTTGATGAAATCCGAGAAAGGGTAGCATTCCAGAGGGACATCAGAGACTGTAACGTTCTTTGCTTCACGTAAACATGGCTCACTGGAGAGACGCTATCGGAGGCGGTGCAGCCAGCGGGTTTCTCCACGCATCGCGCCGACAGAAACAAACATCTTTCTGGTAAGAAGAGGGGCGGGGGCGTATGCCTTATGGCTAACGCGACGTGGTGTGATCACAGAAACATACAGGAACTCAAATCCTTCTGTTCACCTGATTTAGAATTCCTCACAATCAAATGTCGACTGCATTATCTACCAAGAATTCTCTTCGATTATAATCACAGCCGTATATATTCCCCCCCAAGCAGACACATCGATGGCTCTGAACAAACTTTATTTGACTCTTTGCAAACTGGAATCCATACATCCTGAGGCTGCATTCATTATAGCTGGGGATTTTAACAAGGCTAGACTCCCTAAATTGTATCAGCATATTGATTGCGCAACCAGGGCTGGAAAAACCTTGGATCATTGTTATTCTAACTTCCGCGACGCATATAAGGCCCTGCCCCGCCCTCCTTTCGGAAAAGCTGACCATGACTCCATTTTGCTGATCCCTGCCTACAGACAGAAACTAAAACAAGAAGCTCCCACGCTGAGGTCTGTCCAACACTGGTCCGACCAAGCTGATTCCACACTCCAAGACTGCTTCCATCACGTGGACTGGGATATGTTTCATATTGCGTTAACAACATTGACGAATACGCTGATTCGGTGTGCGAGTTCATTAGAACGTGCGTTGAAGATGTCGTTCCCATAGCAACGATTAAAACATTCCCTAACCAGAAACCGTGGATTGATGGCAGCATTCGCGTGAAACTGAAAGCGCGAACCACTGCTTTTAATCTGGGCAAGGTGACTGGTAACATGACCGAATACAAACAGTGCAGCTATTCCCTCCGCAAGGCTATCAAACAAGCTAAGCGTCAGTATAGAGACAAAGTAGAATCTCAATTCAACGGCTCAGACACAAGAGGTATGTGGCAGGGTCTACAGTCAATCATGGACTACAAGAAGAAAACCAGCCCAGTCACGGACCAGGATGTCTTGCTTCCAGGCAGACTAAATAACTTTTTTGCCCGCTTTGAGGACAATACAGTGCCACTGACACGGCCTGCAAGGAAAACATGCGGACTCTCCTTCACTGCAGCCGAGGTGAGTAAAACATTTAAACGTGTTAACCCTCGCAAGGCTGCAGGCCCAGACGGCATCCCCAGCCGCGCCCTCAGAGCATGCGCAGACCAGCTGGCCGGTGTGTTTACGGACATATTCAATCAATCCCTATACCAGTCTGCTGTTCCCACATGCTTCAAGAGGGCCACCATTGTTCCTGTTCCCAAGAAAGCTAAGGTAACTGCGCTAAACGACTACCGCCCCCTAGCACTCACTTCCGTCATCATGAAGTGCTTTGAGAGACTAGTCAAGGACCATATCACCTCCACCCTACCTGACACCCTAGACCCACTCCAATTTGCTTACCGCCCAAATAGGTCCACAGACGATGCAATCTCAACCACACTGCACACTGCCCTAACCCATCTGGACAAGAGGAATACCTATGTGAGAATGCTGTTCATCGACTACAGCTTGGCATTCAACACCATAGTACCCTCCAAGCTCGTCATCAAGCTCGAGACCCTGGGTCTCGACCCCGCCCTGTGCAACTGGGTACTGGACTTCCTGACGGGCTGCCCCCAGGTGGTGAGGGTAGGCAACAACATCTCCACCCCGCTGATCCTCAACACTGGGGCCCCACAATGGTGCGTTCTGAGCCCTCTCCTGTACTCCCTGTTCACCCACGACTGCGTGGCCACGCACGCCTCCAACTCAATCATCAAGTTTGCGGACGACACAACAGTGGTAGGCTTGATTACCAACAACGACGAGACGGCCTACAGGGAGGAGGTGAGGGCCCTTGGAGTGTGGTGTCAGGAAAATAACCTCACACTCAACGTCAACAAAACTAAGGAGATGATTGTGGACTTCAAGAAACAGCAGAGGGAACACCCCCCTATCCACATCGATGGAACAGTAGTGGAGAGGGTAGTAAGTTTTAAGTTCCTCGGCATACACATCACAGACAAACTGAATTGGTCCACTCACACAGACAGCATCGTGAAGAAGGCGCAGCAGCGCCTCTTCAACCTCAGGAGGCTGAAGAAATTTGGCTTGTCACCAAAAGCACTCACAAACTTCTACAGATGCACAATCGAGAGCATCCTGGCGGGCTGTATCACCGCCTGGTATGGCAACTGCTCCGCCCACAACCGTAAGGCTCTCCAGAGGGTAGTCTGCACAACGCATCACCGGGGGCAAACTACCTGCCCTCCAGGACACCTACACCACCCGATGTTACAGGAAGGCCATAAAGATCATCAAGGACAACAACCACCCGAGCCACTGCCTGTTCACCCCGCTATCATCCAGAAGGCGAGGTCAGTACAGGTGCATCAAAGCTGAGACCGAGAGACTGAAAAACAGCTTCTATCTCAAGGCCATCAGACTGTTAAACAGCCATCACTAACATTGAGTGGCTGCTGCCAACACACTGACTCAACTCCAGCCACTTTAATAATGGGAATTGATGGGAAATGATGTAAAATATATCACTAGCCACTTTAAACAATGCTACCTAATATAATGTTTACATACCCTACATTATTCATCTCATATGTATATACTGTACTCTATATCATCTACTGCATCCTTATGTAATACATGTATCACTGGCCACTTTAACTATGCCACTTTGTTTACATACTCATCTCATATGTATATACTGTACTCGTTACCATCTACTGTATCTTGCCTATGCTGCTCTGTACCATCACTCATCCATATATCTTTATGTACATATTATTTATCCCCTTACACTGTGTATAAGACAGTAGTTTTGGAATTGTTAGTTAGATTACTTGTTGGTTATTACTGCATTGTCGGAACTAGAAGCACAAGCATTTCGCTACACTCGCATTAACATCTGCTAACCATGTGTATGTGACAAATAAAATTTGATTTGATTTGATTTTGATTTGAGTAGATAAGAAATGAGTTCAGGAAAGAAATCCCATGTGGTAATCTAGCTGGGCATTAGGAGAGGAAGAGACCCAATCATGACATGGACTCAATGGGTCAAAAGACCAATTAGTGGAACACATTTCCGAATATACACTACCGGTCAAAAGTTTTAGAACACCTACTCATTCAAGGGTTTTTCATTATTTTTACTATTTTCTATATTGTAGAATAATAGTGAAGACATCCACACTATGAAATAACACCTATGGAATCATGTAGTAACCAAAACAGTGTTAAAAAAAAATATTCTTCAGCTAGCCACACTTTGCCTTGATGACAGCTTTGAACACTCTTGGCATTCTCTCAACCAGCTTCACCTGGAATGCTTTTCCAACAGTCTATAAGGAGTTCCCACGTATGCTGAACACTTGTTGGCTGCTTTTCCTTCACTCTGCGGTCCGACTCATCCCAAAACATCTCAATTTGATTAAGGTCGGGGAATTGTGGAGGTCAGGTCATCTGATGCAGTAGTCCATCACTCTCCTTCTTGGTAAAAATAGATCTTACACAGCCTGGAGGTGTGTTGGGTCATTGTCTTGCTGAAAACAAATGATAGATCCCAAAAAGCCCAAACCAGATGGGATGGCTTATCGCTGCAGAATGCTGTGGTAGCCATGCTGGTTAAATGTGCATTGAATTCTAAATAAATCAAAGACAGTGACACCAGCAATGCACCCCCACACCACCACCTCCTCCATGCGTTACGGTGGAAAATACACATGCAGAGATCATCCGTTCACCCACACTGATATGGCGGTTGGAACCAAACATCTCCAATTTGGACTCAATACGACCAAAGGACATATTTCCACCGGTCTAATGTCCATTGCTTGTGTTTCTTGGCCCAAGCAAGTCTCTTCTTCTTATTGGTGTGCTTTAGTAGTGGTTTCTTTGCAGCAATTCAACCACGAAGGCCTGATTCACACAGTCTCCTCTGAACAGTTGATGTTGAGATGTGTCTGTTACTTGAACTCTTTGAAGCATTTATTTGGGCAGCGATTTCTGAGGCTGGTAACTCAAATTAACTTATCCTCTGCAGCAGAAGTAACTCTGGGTCTACCATTCCTGTGGCGGTCCTCATGAGAGCCAATTTCATCATAGCACTTGATAGTTTTTCCGACTGCACTTGAAGGAACTTTCAAAGTTATTGAAATTTTCAATATTTTACAGAGCATTTCTTAAAGTAATGATGGACTGTCATTTCTCTTTGCTTATTTGAGCTCTTCTTGCCATAATATGAATTTGGTAATTTACCAAATAGGGCTATCTTCTGAATACCACCCCTACCTTGTCACAACACAACTGATTGGCTCAAACGCATTAACCTGTTGAATCTATGTGGGCGCTATTTCATTATTGGATAAAAAAAAACGTGCCCGTTTTAAGCGCAATATTTTGTCACGAAAAGATGCTCGACTATGCATATAACTGACAGCTTTGGAAAGAAAACAGTCTAACGTTTCCAAAACTGCAAAGATATTATCTGTGAGTGCCACAGAACTCATGCTACAGGCGAAACCAAGATGAAACTTCAAACAGGAAATGAGCAGAATTTCTGAAGCTCTGTTTTCCAATGTCTCCTTATATGGCTGTGAATGCAGCAGGAACGAGCCTGCGCTTTCTGTCGTTTCTTCAAGATTCTGCAGCATTGTGACATATTTGTAGGTATATCATTGGAAGATTGGCCATAAGAGACTACATTTTCCAGGGGTCCGCCCGGTGTCCTTTGTCTAAATTGGTGCGTAATCTTCAGTTCAGCATTTTCTCCTGGGATTCAGTACAGAAAGCACACTTCCACGAAAAAAACACCTTGATGAAAAACACCTTGAGGATTGGTTCTAAACAACGTTTGCCATGTTTCAGTCGATATTATGGAGTTAATTTGGAAAAAAGTTTGGCGTATTGATGACTGGATTTTCTGGTTTTTTTGGTAGCCAAACGTGACGCACCAAACAGAGCGATTTCTCCTAAACTAATAATCATTCAGGAAAAACTGAACATTTGCTATCTAACAGAGTCTCCTCATTGAAAACATCTGAAGTTAAATGATTTTATTTGAATGCTTTTCTGGTTTTTGTGAAAATGTTGCCTGCTAAATGCTAACGCTAATGCTAATGCTAAATGCTACGCTAGCTAGCTACTGTTACACAAATTATTGTTTTCCTATGGTTGAGAAGCATATTTTGAAAATCTGAGATGACAGTGTTGTTAACAAAAGGCTAAGCTTGAGAGCTAGCATATTCATTTCATTTCATTTGCGATTTTCATGAATAGTTAACGTTGCGTTATGCTAATGAGCTTGCAGGGATAAATACACTCCTGGATACAGGTTTTTTTGGTGGCCAAACGTGATGTACAAAACGGAGCGATTTCTAATACACAAAGAATCTTTTTGGAAAAACTGAACATTTGCTATCTAACTGAGAGTGTCCTCCTTCTTCAAAGGTAAATTATTTTATTTGAAGGCTTTTCTTGTTTTTGTGAAAATGTTGCATGCTGAATGCTACGCTAAATGCTACGCTAAATGCTACACTAGGTATCAATACTCTTACACAAATGCATATTTTGAAAAGATGAGATGAGATGACAGTGTTGTTAACAAAAGGCTAAGCTTGAGAGCTAGCATATTTATTTCATTTCATTTGCGATTTTCATGAATAGTTAACGTTGCGTTATGGTAATGAGCTTAGGTCTATAAATAGGATCCCGGATGCGGGTTTGCTCGCCGCAACTGGTTAAGAAGGAAATAAATTCTAAATGTAACTTTTAAGAAGGCACACCTGTTAATTGAAATGCATTGCAGGTGACCTCATGAAGCTGGTTGAGAGAACGCCATTTGTATTTGAAGAATCTCATATAAAATATATTTGGATGATTTAACACTTTTTTGGTTACTACATGATTCCATATGTGTTATGTCATAGTTTTGATGTCTTCACTACTATTCTACAATGTAGAAAATAGTTTACAAAAAATCAAAACCACTGAATGAGTAGGTGTTGTAAAACTTTGACTGGTAGTGTATACACTTTATTCTCTCTCTCCCTACTCCCTTTTCCTTGAACGTAATCCCTGGTGCATGGAAAGAATTACCAGAGTCTTTTCCTTGAACGTAATCCCTGGTGCATGGAAAGAATTACCAGAGTCTTTTCCTTGAACGTAATCCCTGGTGCATGGAAAGAATTACCAGAGTTTTTGTAACAAATGAAAGAGAAGGTTATTGATATTTTAGCTGACATGGTTGTGTACCATGGGCTTACCCAACCTCACTGTGTGAGAGAGCTCTATTAATGCCATCATAAATAACATTCTCACACCCTGTCACCTCTACTTCCCCCTGTAGGGTGGTTGAGAGTGAGAGAATTGGTGAGGGTACTAGAACAGCCTGCAGCATCCGGACTCACCCTACTAGAATCTGAAATCAAATGTCTACTGTTTGATGATATCATGACTCTTTATCCTTGGTAAGGATCAATGGTGCCAGATAAACTGGCAATGGCTGACAGATAGCCAGACCCCCCTCTCTCCCACAGGAGAGGAGAGGGGTGGAGTAGGGCCTGTTTTATGACCTAACAGGCTGTCATACATTTCAGAGAGCACTTTCTCTTTCTTGATCTCTAGTTTGGGAGAATGGAATATCTGGGTGTTACAGAAGAGTGGTCACCGAAAACTTCAACATCTAACGATGAACTCTGGGACAATTTGTTTCAACATCCGAATGTTAGGAATGATGAGAGATGGAATAGGGAAAATGTATATCTATTTTGTGACGTCATTAAAATTGGTAGAAAGACTGTATACCGGAAATACTCTAACTTAGGAAGGATACACGTTCTCGTTGTAGTTCCCACCAGGTATGATGTTAATACAATATGAAGACAGATGAAACTATTTATGAAAAGATAAAAATATAATTTTAACCTTCTAAATGAGAACTGTATTTCATGCAAACTTGTGCCCAGTCAGTAGCCATGCCCAAGTGAGCTCAGAGTTTGTGTCAACATGACGGAATGCCCTCCAAGGCCAGAGTGTTTAAAATGACTCGCTAACGAAATGTACATTAGACCAGAGTACGTGAGGCCATGGCCCACACGATGAAATGATCAAAACTACAAGACCAGACAGAGTGGAACGGTGGCTACACGGCTGAAAATGGGAAGACCCTCTGAAACTCTCAACCCGAGTGAAGAAGGTAAAGACTAGACCAGAACATTCAGTCTGCAGCTGTGCATGTAATGTAGTTTAGGACATTTGACCAAAGACGAAGGGGAAGAACAGATCCCTCTGAACACCGTGTGGTACACCTGAAGTATCTATATTAACGAACACTCCAACACTAAAACTAAGGACATTGTGACCTCTGGTGAACAACTAGAGACTTACATCGAACCACTCCAGATAGACAGATGGTTTCAACAGAGGTCAGTGGTTTCAACAGAGAGACGACAGAGAACGACATCTACGCGTAAATATACATAGCATTTCTAATCCGAATGAGCGGTTGTTAGGGTGTTAAGTATTCTGGTGAGCGTAGTTTCCAAATGGATGTACGATACATTGACTCTCTTTGTCTCTCCCTCTCCTTACCTACCCCTTCTTTTCTATTGTGCAACAAAACTGTCATGCTCTTGTTTGTCCACTAGGGACCTATTTTCATTGAAGTACGTTAGTAATCGACAACCTATACCATGTGTGTGTGTGTTTATGTATTTCTGTGTGATTATTTAGTTAGTTAGTAAATAAATGACTAAGCCAATTTCTGTATTGCTGATTAATCAGATAGGTTAGGGTTCATTCTGATATCCAAGAATTATGTGACGTTCAGAATGAGACTGATGAGGTAATAATTAATAATGGACTGTTATTGTGGTAAGAGATATTTATATGTCTTTAGAGTTTAAGTCGCGAGATAGTAACTAGGTAAACAACATTTTCCCGTGGTGCCCCAAATTCCTAATGAGATAATTGTTACATGATTAATTTAATTTATTAACAATTAAACATAGTAGGTAATTATTTGATAAATAACAGTCACCACATTAATGATAGTCACGTCATCTGGTGCTTCTGTCCCCAACCAAGGAGGACAGCAGCATCTAGATCGTCTGCACAGATTCTGTCAGACCTGGGGCCCTGACAGTGAATCCCAGTAAGACAAATATAATGGTGTTCCAAAATAGGTCACGTTGACAGGTCCACAAATACAAACTCCATTTAGACACCGTTGCCCAAGAGAACACAAAAAACAATACCTAACTCGGCCTAAACATCAGCACCACGGGTAATTTCCACAAAGCTATGAACGATCTGAGACACAAGGCAAGAAGGACCTCCTAATCTACGCCATCAAAAGGAACATAGAATTCCAATTAGGATCTGTCAAAAAATACTTGAATTAATTATAGAACACATTGTGCTCACCAACCAACAATTCACAAAAAGTGATAAACACCAAATTATGACTACAGAATTTTACAAAAATGTCCTCTGTGTACAATGTAATAGACCAAATAATGCATGCAGAACAGAATTAAGATTAGGGCTGATCCCATTTAGTCAACTGGTCGATTGTTTGGTTGATAGGCTGTTGGTCGCGCATGTCTGAGTGGACTGATCCACTGTGGAGGCCGTCTAAGACGTGCTACTAAAATTGTATATGGTTATACTATGTAAGAACAATGGTGCAACACAAATAAAAATAATATTATTTTATAACAAATGCACTTTCTCCCACGTTGGATAGCGGTCGCTGTCTACAGTTCTGAAACACATCAGTGAGCTGGTAAATTGGGGCCTTTTCTTAGACCATGTTGCTATGTGCATAATAGTAAAGTTAACCAGCATATTGGTGTTGAGAACAATGTGGTGGAGGCAGCAGCGGAGTTAGGAGAGGAGAAAACAACTCTTGCTTTAATTGTCTAAGAAAAGTGAGGAGAGAAGCAAGGCCAACTTAATTACGTCTGTAATCAATAGTCTAACTGTTAAATGTGCCTGGCTTTAAAAATCATCCATATCTACAGAAATGAGACATATCCTGCTTCTGTTGCCTGTTTGAGTGTTTGTTTTATAGCCTACTGATTCAGTGAGCACCAAGCCTCACGCAACAATTTCACAAATGCTTATATTTATAATATTTTCCCTACTGTAATAAAGGCTGTCCACTTCTATTTTTAATCTATTCCATACTGTAATAAAGGCTGTCCACTTCTATTTTTAATATTTTCCCTACTGTAATAAAGGCTGTCCACTTCTATGTTTAATCTTTTCCATACTGTAATAAATGCTGTCCACTTCTATTTATAATCTTTTCCCATACTGTAATAAAGGCTGTCCACTTCTATTTTTAATATTTTCCCTACTGTAATAAAGGCTGTCCACTTCTATTTTTAATATTTTCCATACTGTAATAAAGGCTGTCCACTTCTATTTTTAATATTTTCCCTACTGTAATAAAGGCTGTCCACTTCTATTTTTAATA
>NW_027260093.1:0-7500 GCF_045791955.1 Oncorhynchus clarkii lewisi
GGTGATTGGGATCTAGAGAGAGCTGTGTTCAGGGGATCTATGTGTTTGAGAGTGTGAGTTGGAAGCAGACGTTACATTCATAAACTGTGAGAGAGCCATAAATAATTTCCCCACTGCGATCTCCAGAAGTTGACGTCAAGTAGAAATACAATTAGACTCTTGAAAAGAATACACATCGGTTTGAAAGCTGTTTTGATGATAATAATAATAATAATAAGGCTTTGTGCTTTACATTATTTCTAGCATTGAGTTAGTCTCGTCTCTCCTGTCTCTCTCACGGAGTGTGAAGGACGTCATTAGGTCTTAGAGGTCTTACATAAGAAGAGATTGCTTCTTCTATGCAAATGTTGTTGATCAGAACAATAAATATGTCCCAAATGCAAAAAAACCTAAAGATTGTTTGTCATCTGCAGTCTCATGAAATCAGCCAAAACAAGCTCAATAACTCAATGCATTCACACACTCCTATTGAATATGCATTCACCTGTATTGTGAATAGACCTAAGCAACATCTTGATTTACCCAGTTTATCAATAGAGATTTACCATTCGAATAAATGATCACCATTATGTTGTTTTGTTAGATTGATAAAAGCAAAGTCAAATTGATTGTATGATTCGTTAATGCATATGTAGCTGAAAAATTGTCATCAAACATTTCAAAAGTAATGATATTGAACTCAAAAGATCTGTCTTGTTTTGGTATCGTTTTGGTATCAATTATCGTGATGGTATAGAGTATCGCGATACTAAACCTGGTATCAGTATCGAAGTGAAAATTCTGGTATCATGACAACACTATTGCAGACTGACTGTAAAACTGTGTGCTGTCCGGGACATGGGCTTGTTTATTTGTTTGTTTGTGTGTTTGTGTTTGTGTGTGTGTGTGTGTGTGTGTGTGTGTGTGTGTGTGTGTGTGTGTGTGTGTGTGTGTGTGTGTGTGTGTGTGTGTGTGTGTGTGTGTGTGTGTGTGTGAGAGAGAGAGAGATACTGTGTCAGTAGTGACCTGGGCTCTGGGTCTGTTCTTAGGGTTCCGCTCTGATGAACCTGTGTCTGCGTATGTGTGTATTGCTGTGTGTATCAAATGAGTGTGTGTGTAGAACAGCAGTGGTGGATTAGTGTCTTATTGTCTGTAATTGTTAGAGCTGGAGAAAGGACTCTGCTGATGATCCACTGTCTTATTCCATTACCATTCTCTCTCACTCTCTCGATCTGAGAGATGTGAGGCAATGTTTTGTTCCAGTCCACATTAGATGGGGAGGAGACATTGGTAGATGGCAGACAGGATGACAGGGTCTCTCTCCAGACAAGGTCTCACTCCAGTCACAGTAACAGGGTCCCTCTCCAGTCACAGTAACAGGGTCTCTCTAAAGACAGGGTCCCACTCCAGTCACAGTAACAGGGTCTCTCTAAAGACAGGGTCTCACTCCAGTCACAGTAACAGGGTCTCTCTAAAGACAGGGTCTCACTCCAGTCACAGTAACATGGTCTCTCTAAAGACAGGGTCTCACTCCAGTCACAGTAACAGGGTCCCTCTCCATTCACAGTAACATGGTCTCTCTAAAGACAGGGTCTCACTCCAGTCACAGTAACAGGGTCTCTCTAAAGACAGGGTCTCACTCCAGTCACAGTAACAGGGTCTCTCTAAAGACAGGGTCTCACTCCAGTCACAGTAACAGGGTCTCTCTAAAGACAGGGTCTCACTCCAGTCACAGTAACATGGTCTCTCTAAAGACAGGGTCTCACTCCAGTCACAGTAACAGGGTCCCTCTCCATTCACAGTAACAGGGTCTCTCTAAAGACAGGGTCTCACTCCAGTCACAGTAACAGGGTCTCTCTAAAGACAGGGTCTCACTCCAGTCACAGTAACAGGGTCCCTCTCCAGTCACAGTAACAGGGTCTCTCTCCAGAAAGGGTCTAACTCCAGCCACAGTAACAGGGTCTCTCTCCAGTCACAGTAACAGGGTCCCTCTCCAGTCACAGTAACAGGATCTCTCTCCAGAAAGGGTCTAACTCCAGTCACAGTAACAGGGTCTCTCTCCAGTCATAGTAACAGGGTCTCACTCCAGTCATAGTAACAGGGTCTCACTCCAGTCATAGTAACAGGGTCTCACTCCAGTCATAGTAACAGGGTCTCACTCCAATCATAGTAACAGGGTCTCACTCCAGTCATAGTAACAGGGTCTCACTCCAATCATAGTAACAGGGTCTCACTCCAGTCACAGTAACAGGGTCTCACTCCAGAAAGGGTCAAACTCCAGTCACAGGGTCTCTCTCCAGACAGGGTCTCACTCCAGTCACAGGGTCTCTCTCCAGACAGGATCTCTCTCCAGACAGGGTCTCTCTCCAGTCACAGGGTCTCTCTCCAGTCACAGGGTCTCTCTCCAGACAGGGTCTCTCTCCAGTCACAGGGTCTCTCTCCAGACAGGGTCTCTCTCCAGTCACAGGGTCTCTCTCCAGACAGGGTCTCTCTCCAGACAGGGTCTCGCTCCAGACAGGGTCACTCTCCAGAAGACAGGGTCTCTCTCCAGACAGGGTCTCTCTCCAGACAGGGTCTCTCTCCAGACAGGGACTCGCTCCAGACAGGGTCTCACTCCAGTCACAGTAACAGGGTCTCTCTCCAGTCACAGTAACAGGGTCTCACTCCAGTCACAGTAACAGGTTCGCTCTCCAGTCACAGTAACAGGGTCTCTCTCCAGTCACAGTAACAGGGTCTCTCTCCAGACAGGGTCTCTCTCCAGACAGGGTCTCACTCCAGACAGGGTCTCTCTCCAGACAGGGTCTCTCTCCAGACAGGGTCTCTCTCCAGACAGGGTCTCGCTCCAGACAGGGTCTCCCTCCAGACAGGGTCTCACTCCAGTCACAGTAACAGGGTCTCTCTCTAGACAGGGTCTCTCTCCAGTCACAGTAACAGGGTCTCTCTCCAGTCACAGTAACAGGGTCTCTCTCCAGTCACAGTAACAGGGTCTCTCCAGAAAGGGTCTAACTCCAGTCACAGTAACAGGGTCTCTCTCCAGTCACAGTAACAGGGTCTCTCTCCAGTCACAGTAACAGGGCCTCCCTCCAGTCACAGTAACAGGGTTTCTAACACTCACACAGTTTGTTTTATTATATTTGTGGGGACCAAGCAATTGATTCCCTTTAAAAATCCTATTTTCCCTAACCCTAAACCTAACCCTAGCCCTAAGCCTTAACCTAACCTTAACCCTAAACTCATAACCCTAAACCTAACCCTGTCACTAAACCTAACCACTAAACCTAAAATAGTTTTTTTCCATGTGGGGACCGGCAAAATGTCCACACATTTCCTTGTTTTACTATCCTTGTGAGGACTGCTGGTCCCCAGTAGGATAGTTAAACCACACACACACACACACACACACACACACACACACACACACACACACACACACACACACACACACACACACACACACACACACACACACACACACACACACACACACACACACACTCTGGGATCATCAGGGGAGGAGTGTTTGGGAAATGAAGCGCTGCTCCTTGAATGTATCCGTCTGCTCCGACAGTTTTCCCTCTTTTTCCTGAGGCAGGGAATAACAAGCGGAACAATTTCATCTCGCTCACTCTCTATCTCTTTTCCTCTCTCCATCGGTCTCTCTCTCTCTCTCTCTCTCTGAGTCTTTTACCTTCTTTCTCCTCTAAACAGGTGTGGTAAATCAATCTCTAAATTAAGCTCCGGCTTTTGCTCTGGCGTGACCAACATACAGAATGAAAATGGTAATTGTCTGACCTTCAGTAGTTTTCTGAAGCGTCTCAGAGGCCTGAATCGACGAGCAAGTATATCACTCCTTCATTCAGGAACAGCAGAGCTCAGGGTCACATGTTTTCATATTCACTCTTCTGTCAGTGTGTGTGTGAGTGTGTGTGTGTGAGTGTGTGTGCGTTTGTGTGTGTGTGTGTGTGTGGGTGCGTGTGCGTGTGCGTGTGTGTGTGTGTGTGTGTGTGTGTGTGTTGTCTCATCTGTTTTATGTCTCTCAGTCAGTAGAAGCCTTCTTCCTTTGGATGCAGTATTTGTAGTCACCGGATTATAGAGAACAGTAATGTATTAGCATGGAGAAGAGCCGCACTGAGCTACTTACTCTGTGTGTGTGTGTGTCTGTGTGTGTGTGTGTGTGTGTGTGTGTGTCTGTGTGTGTGTGTGTGTGTCTGTGTGTGTCTGTGTGTGTGTGTGTGTGTGTCTGTGTGTGTCTGTGTGTGTGTGTGTGTGTGTGTTTGTGTGTGGATTATAGAGAACAGTAATGTATTAGCATGGAGAAGAGCCGCACTGAGCTACTTACTATGTGTGTATCTCTGTGTGTGTGTGTGTGTGTGTGTGTGTGTGTGTGTGTGTGTGTGTGTGTGTGTGTGTGTGGATTATAGAGAACAGTAATGTATTAGCATGGAGAAGAGCCGCACTGAGCTACTTACTCTGTGTGTATCTGTGTGCGTATGCTTGTGTGTGTGTGTGTGTGTGTGTGCGTATGTGATCGACAACGATGACACGGATACATTGACAGTTATGATGGTGATGATATATGATGGTGACGATGAAGAGGACAATAATGATGATGATGGTGGATCATAGGTTGGGAAGCTGTTTGTTTATATATGCTCTTATATCATTTACAGTTTTTTTCGATGGCTAAACGACAGTGGGCACAACTGGAGTCACATGTGCAAAACTCTAACTACAGTCTGCACTACCAACAGTCACCTGAGCTAAACAGTTCACATCACCTGCAAAACTCATTCCAAGCAACACAACTCTTAACACATGGCTCAAAACACGCTCAGTGCAGCCAAACACTATGCACAACCCTCACTGAGATAACACACACTGCCACTCAGAACACACTGAGAGTAAAAACACTAGCATCAAACACCAATACAGAAAATACAAACTATTCATCTTTACAGTTTGAACAATTTCAGTGACTTCATACAAAGTAATATTTTCTTCAAAGAAAAGAGTGACATTATTTCACATGATTTATTACAATTTTTAGAACATAACAATTCTTTAAGGTAAATGAAAATTAGCAGTTTGCTTCAATAGTCTATAGTAATTTACGGAATTACAGTAATGAGAAAAAAAAGGTAGAAACTAAAAGTACATACTGTAATTCGAACAAATAATTGAGGGGCTAATCCTGCCTCTCTCTAGCATCAGGCCACAGGTTTTCTTTAACATCACATCTAATGTTTTCTCTTGCCATGCACCTGGGGAAGAACCTTCTGTAGTGCCTTATCCATCCCTGGCAGTCCTCTGGACTCGTCCACTGTCGTTTAGCAATCGAAAAAAACTGTAAAAAAAAAAGATTCCCTCACATACGGTAGATCTTTCATGAAGGCATGCATGGCAGGATTGTGTTGATGATGTAGTCATGGAGAATATATCTCTGTCTTGCCCAACCATTTCGGGAAACCAAATCAAATAAAATGTTATTTGTCACATGTTCCGAATACAACAGGTGTAGAAGACTAGTAGAAGACTAGGGGTTAGTGGGGGTAGAGGGGTTAGTGGGGATAGAGGGGTTAGTGGGGATAGAGGGGTTAGTGGGGGTAGAGGGGTTAGTGGGGGTAGAGGGGTTAGTGGAAGTAGTGAAGGTAGTGGAGGTACGAGGTAGTGGAGGTAGTGGAGGTACGAGGTAGTTGAAGTATGAGGTAGTGGAGGTAGTTGAGATAGTTGAGATAGTGGAGGTAGTTGAGGTAGTGGAAGTATGGGGTAGTGGAGGTAGTTGGGGGTACAAGGTAGTGGGGGTACGAGGTAGTGGGGGTATGAGGTAGTGGAGGTATGAGGTAGTGGAGGTAGTGTAGGTACAAGGTAGTGGAGGTATGAGGTAGTGGAGGAATTAGGTAGTGGAGGTATGAGGTAGTGGAGGTAGTGGAGGTATGAGGCAGTGGAGGTAGTGGTTGTATGAGCTAGTGTAAGTAGTGGAGGTAGTGGAGGTATTAGATGTACAAGGTAGTGGAGGTAGTGAAGGTAGTGGAGGTATGAGGTAGTGGAGGTATTGGATGTACAAGGTAGTGGAGGTAGTGGAGGTAGTGGAGGTATGAGGCAGTGGAGGTAGTGGTTGTATGAGCTAGTGTAAGTAGTGGAGGTAGTGGAGGTATTGGATGTACAAGGTAGTGGAGGTAGTGAAGGTACTGGAGGTATGAGGTAGTGGAGGTAGAGGGGTACGAGGTAGTGGAGGTATTGGATGTACAAGGTAGTGGAGGTAGTGAAGGTAGTGGAGGTAGTTAAGGTACTGGAGGTATGAGGTAGTGGAGGTAGAGGGGTACGAGGTAGTGGAGGTACGAGGTAGTGGAGGTATGAGGTAGTGGAGGTAGAGGGGCACGAGGTAGTGGAGGTATGAGGTAATGAAGGTACGAGGTAGTTGAGGTAGTGGAGGTATGAGGTAGTGGAGATAGTGGAGGCAGAAGGTAATGGAGGTATGAGGTAGTGGAGGTATGAGGTAGTGGAGGTACGAGGTAGTGGAGGTACGAGGTAGTGGAGGTACCAGGTAGTGGAGGTAATGGGGGTACGAGGTAATGGAGGTAGTGGGGGCACGAGGTAGTGGAGGTATGAGGTAGTGGAGGTATGAGGTAGTGGAGGTAGTGAATGTATGAGGTAGTCGTGGTATGGGTTGTGGAGGTAGTGAAGGTTATGGAGGTAGTTGAGATAGTTGAGGTAGTGGGGGTGTGAGGTAGTGGACGTAGTGGGGGTAGTGGAGGTAGTGGGGATACTAAGAAGTTGAGGTAGTGGTGGTACGAGGTAGTGGAGGTAGTGGAGGTAGAAGAGGTACGAGGTAATGGAGGTACGAGGTAGTGGAGGTAGTGGAGGTGGTGGGGGTAGGTTAGTACCACACACTAGTCTGATGTAGACCAGGGTTATTAGTAGTCACATCATCACAGAGAGGGAGTTACTGCTTCTATGTAACTGCTGTTAATTAACACACGCACATGATAACGCATGTACACACACACTAAAGCACAGCTATGTTCTCTCTCTCCATTTAAGTTATTAAATGGATTCCCTGACACCCTGTACTTACAACTCCCAAAATCCCTTCTGTCATGTTCTTCCAGTTTTATGGTTTGGCAACATGCACGCACACACACACGCACGCACGCACGCACGCACCCACACACACACGCACGCACCCACACACACACGCACAAACGCACGCACCCGCACGCACCCACGCACGCACGCAGGCACGCACACACGCAGGCACGCACGCACGCACGCAGGCACGCACGCACGCACCCACACACACGCACGCAGGCACGCACACACGCACGCACCCACACACACACACACACGCGCACGCACGCACACGCATGCACGCACGCACACGCATGCACACACACACGCATGCACGCACCTACACACACACACACACACACACACACACACACATTTGGTACATCATTCGTACTCCCACAAACACATCCACATATAAAAACAGAATACTGACAGGGACAGACCTCCACCCCA
>NW_027260094.1:0-16952 GCF_045791955.1 Oncorhynchus clarkii lewisi
GGCATGGAGAGAAGTGGAGAGGAGATGGTAGGATAGGCGTGGAGATGAGAGGATAGGCATGGAGAGAAGTGGAGAGGAGATGAGAGGATAGGCGTGGAGATGAGAGGATAGGCATGGAGAGAAGTGGAGAGGAGATGAGAGGATAGGCGTGGAGATGAGAGGATAGGCATGGAGAGAAGTGGAGAGGAGATGAGAGGATAGGCGTGGAGATGAGAGGATAGGCATGGAGAGAAGTGGAGAGGAGATGAGAGGATAGGCATGGAGATGAGAGGATAGGCATGGAGAGAAGTGGAGAGGAGATGAGAGGATAGGCATGGAGAGGAGAGAAGTGGAGAGGAGATGAGAGGATAGGTGTGGAGAGGAGAGAAGTGGAGAGGTGATGAGAGGAGAGATTAGTGGAGAGGAGAGAAGTGGAGAGGAGATGAGAGGATAGGCGTGGAGAGGAGAGAAGTAGAGAGGAGATGGGAGGATAGGCATGGAGAGAAGTGGAGAGGAGATGAGAGGATAGGCGTGGATATGAGAGGATAGGCATGGAGATGAGAGGATAGGCATGGAGAGAAGTGGAGAGGAGATGAGAGGATAGGCATGGAGATGAGAGGATAGGCGTGGAGATGAGAGGATAGGCATGGAGAGAAGTGGAGAGGAGATGAGAGGATAGGCGTGGAGATGAGAGGATAGGCATGGAGATGAGAGGAGAGGAGATGAGAGGATAGGCGTGGATATGAGAGGATAGGCATGGAGAGAAGTGGAGAGGAGATGAGAGGATAGGCGTGGAGAGAAGTGGAGAGGAGATGAGAGGATAGGCATGGAGAGAAGTGGAGAGGAGATGAGAGGATAGGCGTGGAGATGAGAGGATAGGCGTGGAGATGAGAGGATAGGCATGGAGAGAAGTGGAGAGGAGATGAGAGGATAGGCATGGAGATGAGAGGATAGGCATGGAGAGGAGATGAGAGGATAGGCATGGAGAGTAGTGGAGAGGAGATGGGAGGATAGGCGTGGAGAGGAGAGAAGTGGAGAGGAGAGAGGATAGGTGTGGAGAGGAGAGAAGTGGAGAGGAGATGAGAGGATAGGTGTGGAGAGGAGAGAAGTGGAGAGGAGATAGGTGTGGAGAGGAGAGAAGTGGAGAGGAGATGAGAGGAGAGATTAGTGGAGAGGAGAGAAGTGGAGAGGAGATGAGAGGATAGGTGTGGAGAGGAGAGGAGAGGATAGGT
This sequence comes from Oncorhynchus clarkii lewisi, assembly GCF_045791955.1. Lineage (NCBI taxonomy): Eukaryota > Metazoa > Chordata > Actinopteri > Salmoniformes > Salmonidae > Oncorhynchus > Oncorhynchus clarkii. The sequence continues at coordinate 1,212 of NW_027260094.1, forward strand.
GTGGAGAGGAGAGGAGAGAAGTGGAGAGGAGATGAGAGGGTAGGCGTGGATAGGAGAGAAGTGGAGAGGAGATGAGAAGATAGGCGTAGAGAGGAGAGAAGTGGAGAGAGAGGAGATGGAGGAAGTGGAGAGGAGAGAAGTGGAGAGGAGGGAGGATAGGTGTGGAGAGGAGAGAAGTGGAGAGGAGATGAGAGGAGAGATTAGTGGAGAGGAGAGAAGTGTAGAGGAGATGAGAGGATAGGCGTGGAGAGGAGAGAAGTGGAGAGGAGATGGGAGGATAGGCGTGGAGAGGAGAGGAGTGGAGAGGAGATGAGAGGATAGGCGTGGAGAGGAGAGAAGTGGAGAGGAGATGGGAGGATAGGCGTGGAGTGGAGAGGAGAGAAGTGGAGAGGAGATGAGAGGATAGGCGTGGAGATGAGAGGATTGGCATGGAGAGAAGTGGAGAGGAGATGAGAGGATAGGTGTGGAGAGGAGAGGAGAGGAGAGAAGTGGAGAGGAGATGAGAGGATAGGTGTGGAGAGGAGAGGAGAGGATAGTGTGGAGTGGAGAGGAGAGAAGTGGAGAGGAGATGAGAGGATAGGCGTGGATAGGAGAGAAGTGGAGAGGAGATGAGAGGATAGGCGTGGAGAGGAGAGAAGTGGAGAGGAGTGGAGAAGTGGAGAGGAGAAGTGGAGAGGAGATGAGAGGATAGGTGTGGAGAGGAGAGAAGTGGAGAGGAGATGAGAGGAGAGATTAGTGGAGAGGAGAGAAGTGGAGAGGAGATGAGAGGATAGGCGTGGAGAGGGAGAGGAGAGAGGAGATGGAGGAGAGGAGAGATGGAGAGGAGGAGAGGATAGGCGTGGAGAGGAGAGGAGTGGAGAGGAGATGAGAGGATAGGCGTGGAGAGGAGAGAAGTGGAGAGGAGATGGGAGGATAGGATAGATGTGGAGAGGAGAGAAGTGGAGAGGAGATGAGAGGATAGGTGTGGAGAGGGAGATGAGAGGATAGGCATGGAGAGAAGTGGAGAGGAGATGAGAGGATAGGCATGGAGATGAGAGGATAGGCGTGGAGATGAGAGGATAGGCATGGAGAGAAGTGGAGAGGAGATGGGAGGATAGGCGTGGAGATGAGAGGATAGGCATGGAGAGAAGTGGAGAGGAGATGGTAGGATAGGCGTGGAGATGAGAGGATAGGCATGGAGAGAAGTGGAGAGGAGATGAGAGGATAGGCGTGGAGATGAGAGGATAGGCATGGAGAGAAGTGGAGAGGAGATGAGAGGATAGGCGTGGAGATGAGAGGATAGGCATGGAGAGAAGTGGAGAGGAGATGAGAGGATAGGCGTGGAGATGAGAGGATAGGCATGGAGAGAAGTGGAGAGGAGATGAGAGGATAGGCATGGAGATGAGAGGATAGGCATGGAGAGAAGTGGAGAGGAGATGAGAGGATAGGCATGGAGAGGAGAGAAGTGGAGAGGAGATGAGAGGATAGGTGTGGAGAGGAGAGAAGTGGAGAGGTGATGAGAGGAGAGATTAGTGGAGAGGAGAGAAGTGGAGAGGAGATGAGAGGATAGGCGTGGAGAGGAGAGAAGTAGAGAGGAGATGGGAGGATAGGCATGGAGAGAAGTGGAGAGGAGATGAGAGGATAGGCGTGGATATGAGAGGATAGGCATGGAGATGAGAGGATAGGCATGGAGAGAAGTGGAGAGGAGATGAGAGGATAGGCATGGAGATGAGAGGATAGGCGTGGAGATGAGAGGATAGGCATGGAGAGAAGTGGAGAGGAGATGAGAGGATAGGCGTGGAGATGAGAGGATAGGCATGGAGATGAGAGGAGAGGAGATGAGAGGATAGGCGTGGATATGAGAGGATAGGCATGGAGAGAAGTGGAGAGGAGATGAGAGGATAGGCGTGGAGAGAAGTGGAGAGGAGATGAGAGGATAGGCATGGAGAGAAGTGGAGAGGAGATGAGAGGATAGGATAGGAGATGAGAGGATAGGCGTGGAGATGAGAGGATAGGCATGGAGAGAAGTGGAGAGGAGATGAGAGGATAGGCATGGAGATGAGAGGATAGGCATGGAGAGGAGATGAGAGGATAGGCATGGAGAGTAGTGGAGAGGAGATGGGAGGATAGGCGTGGAGAGGAGAGAAGTGGAGAGGAGAGAGGATAGGTGTGGAGAGGAGAGAAGTGGAGAGGAGATGAGAGGATAGGTGTGGAGAGGAGAGAAGTGGAGAGGAGATAGGTGTGGAGAGGAGAGAAGTGGAGAGGAGATGAGAGGAGAGATTAGTGGAGAGGAGAGAAGTGGAGAGGAGATGAGAGGATAGGTGTGGAGAGGAGAGGAGAGGATAGGTGTGGAGAGGAGAGGAGAGAAGTGGAGAGGAGATGAGAGGGTAGGCGTGGATAGGAGAGAAGTGGAGAGGAGATGAGAAGATAGGCGTAGAGAGGAGAGAAGTGGAGAAGTGGAGAGGAGATGGGAGGATAGGCGTGGAGAGGAGAGAAGTGGAGAGGAGATGAGAGGAGAGATTAGTGGAGAGGAGAGAAGTGTAGAGGAGATGAGAGGATAGGCGTGGAGAGGAGAGAAGTGGAGAGGAGATGGGAGGATAGGCGTGGAGAGGAGAGGAGTGGAGAGGAGATGAGAGGATAGGCGTGGAGAGGAGAGAAGTGGAGAGGAGATGGGAGGATAGGCGTGGAGATGAGAGGATTGGCATGGAGAGAAGTGGAGAGGAGATGAGAGGATAGGTGTGGAGAGGAGAGGAGAGGAGAGAAGTGGAGAGGAGATGAGAGGATAGGTGTGGAGAGGAGAGGAGAGGATAGGTGTGGAGAGGAGAGAAGTGGAGAGGAGATGAGAGGATAGGCGTGGATAGGAGAGAAGTGGAGAGGAGATGAGAGGATAGGCGTAGAGAGGAGAGAAGTGGAGAAGTGGAGAGGAGATGGGAGGATAGGCGTGGAGAGGAGAGAAGTGGAGAGGAGAGAGGATAGGTGTGGAGAGGAGAGAAGTGGAGAGGAGATGAGAGGATAGGTGTGGAGAGGAGAGAAGTGGAGAGGAGATAGGTGTGGAGAGGAGAGAAGTGGAAAGGAGATGAGAGGAGAGATTAGTGGAGAGGAGAGAAGTGGAGAGGAGATGAGAGGATATGTGTGGAGAGGAGAGGAGAGGATGGGTGTGGAGAGGAGAGGAGAGAAGTGGAGAGGAGATGAGAGGATAGGCGTGGATAGGAGAGAAGTGGAGAGGAGATGAGAGGATAGGCGTAGAGAGGAGAGAAGTGGAGAAGTGGAGAGGAGATTGGAGGATAGGCGTGGAGAGGAGAGAAGTGGAGAGGAGATGAGAGGATAGGTGTGGAGATGAGAGAAGTGGAGAGGAGATGAGAGGAGAGATTAGTGGAGAGGAGAGAAGTGGAGAGGAGATGAGAGGATAGGCGTGGAGAGGAGAGAAGTGGAGAGGAGATGGGAGGATAGGCGTGGATAGGAGAGAAGTGGAGAGGTGATGAGAGGATAGGCGTAGAGAGGAGAGAAGTGGAGAGGAGATGGGAGCATAGGCGTGGAGAGGAGAGAAGTGGAGAGGAGAGAGGATAGATGTGGAGAGGAGAGAAGTGGAGAGGAGATGAGAGGATCGGTGTGGAGAGGAGAGAAGTGGAGAGGAGATAGGTGTGGAGAGGAGAGAAGTGGAGAGGAGATGAGAGGAGAGATTAGTGGAGAGGAGAGAAGTGGAGAGGAGATGAGAGGATAGGTGTGGAGAGGAGAGGAGAGGATAGGTGTGGAGAGGAGAGGAGAGAAGTGGAGAGGAGATGAGAGGATAGGCGTGGATAGGAGAGAAGTGGAGAGGAGATGAGAGGATAGGCGTAGAGAGGAGAGAAGTGGAGAAGTGGAGAGGAGATGGGAGGATAGGCGTGGAGAGGAGAGAAGTGGAGAGGAGATGAGAGGATAGGTGTGGAGAGGAGAGAAGTGGAGAGGAGATGAGAGGAGAGATTAGTGGAGAGGAGAGAAGTGGAGAGGAGATGAGAGGATAGGCGTGGAGAGGAGAGAAGTGGAGAGGAGATGGGAGGATAGGCATGGAGAGGAGAGAAGTGGAGAGGAGATGAGAGGATAGGCGTGGAGAGGAGAGAAGTGGAGAGGAGATGGGAGGATAGGCGTGGAGAGGAGAGAAGTGGAAAGGAGATGAGAGGATAGGCGTGGAGATGAGAGGATAGGCATGGAGAGAAGTGGAGAGGAGATGAGAGGATAGGTGTGGAGAGGAGAGGAGAGGAGAGAATTGGAGAGGAGATGAGAGGATAGGTGTGGAGAGGAGAGAGGAAGTGGAGAGGAGATGGAGAGGAGATGAGAGGATAGGTGTGGAGAGGAGAGAAGTGGAGAGGTGATGAGAGGAGAGATTAGTGGAGAGGAGAGAAGTGGAGAGGAGATGAGAGGATAGGCGTGGAGAGGAGAGAAGTAGAGAGGAGATGGGAGGATAGGCATGGAGAGAAGTGGAGAGGAGATGAGAGGATTGGCGTGGATATGAGAGGATAGGCATGGAGATGAGAGGATAGGCATGGAGAGAAGTGGAGAGGAGATGAGAGGATAGGCATGGAGATGAGAGGATAGGCGTGGAGATGAGAGGATAGGCATGGAGAGAAGTGGAGAGGAGATGAGAGGATAGGCGTGGAGATGAGAGGATAGGCATGGAGATGAGAGGAGAGGAGATGAGAGGATAGGCGTGGATATGAGAGGATAGGCATGGAGAGAAGTGGAGAGGAGATGAGAGGATAGGCGTGGAGAGAAGTGGAGAGGAGATGAGAGGATAGGCATGGAGAGAAGTGGAGAGGAGATGAGAGGATAGGCGTGGAGATGAGAGGATAGGCGTGGAGATGAGAGGATAGGCATGGAGAGAAGTGGAGAGGAGATGAGAGGATAGGCATGGAGATGAGAGGATAGGCATGGAGAGGAGATGAGAGGATAGGCATGGAGAGTAGTGGAGAGGAGATGGGAGGATAGGCGTGGAGAGGAGAGAAGTGGAGAGGAGAGAGGATAGGTGTGGAGAGGAGAGAAGTGGAGAGGAGATGAGAGGATAGGTGTGGAGAGGAGAGAAGTGGAGAGGAGATAGGTGTGGAGAGGAGAGAAGTGGAGAGGAGATGAGAGGAGAGATTAGTGGAGAGGAGAGAAGTGGAGAGGAGATGAGAGGATAGGTGTGGAGAGGAGAGGAGAGGATAGGTGTGGAGAGGAGAGGAGAGAAGTGGAGAGGAGATGAGAGGGTAGGCGTGGATAGGAGAGAAGTGGAGAGGAGATGAGAAGATAGGCGTAGAGAGGAGAGAAGTGGAGAAGTGGAGAGGAGATGGGAGGATAGGCGTGGAGAGGAGAGAAGTGGAGAGGAGATGAGAGGATAGGTGTGGAGAGGAGAGAAGTGGAGAGGAGATGAGAGGAGAGATTAGTGGAGAGGAGAGAAGTGTAGAGGAGATGAGAGGATAGGCGTGGAGAGGAGAGAAGTGGAGAGGAGATGGGAGGATAGGCGTGGAGAGGAGAGGAGTGGAGAGGAGATGAGAGGATAGGCGTGGAGAGGAGAGAAGTGGAGAGGAGATGGGAGGATAGGCGTGGAGATGAGAGGATTGGCATGGAGAGAAGTGGAGAGGAGATGAGAGGATAGGTGTGGAGAGGAGAGGAGAGGAGAGAAGTGGAGAGGAGATGAGAGGATAGGTGTGGAGAGGAGAGGAGAGGATAGGTGTGGAGAGGAGAGAAGTGGAGAGGAGATGAGAGGATAGGCGTGGATAGGAGAGAAGTGGAGAGGAGATGAGAGGATAGGCGTAGAGAGGAGAGAAGTGGAGAAGTGGAGAGGAGATGGGAGGATAGGCGTGGAGAGGAGAGAAGTGGAGAGGAGAGAGGATAGGTGTGGAGAGGAGAGAAGTGGAGAGGAGATGAGAGGATAGGTGTGGAGAGGAGAGAAGTGGAGAGGAGATAGGTGTGGAGAGGAGAGAAGTGGAAAGGAGATGAGAGGAGAGATTAGTGGAGAGGAGAGAAGTGGAGAGGAGATGAGAGGATATGTGTGGAGAGGAGAGGAGAGGATGGGTGTGGAGAGGAGAGGAGAGAAGTGGAGAGGAGATGAGAGGATAGGCGTGGATAGGAGGAGTGGAGAGGAGATGAGAGGATAGGCGTGGAGAGGAGATGGAGAGGAGAGGATAGGCGTGGAGATGAGAGAAGTGGAGAGGAGATGAGAGGAGAGATTAGTGGAGAGGAGAGTGGAGAGGAGATGAGAGGATAGGCGTGGAGAGGAGAGAAGTGGAGAGGAGATGGGAGGATAGGCGTGGATAGGAGAGAAGTGGAGAGGTGATGAGAGGATAGGCGTAGAGAGGAGAGAAGTGGAGAGGAGATGGGAGGAGGCGTGGAGAGGAGAGAAGTGGAGAGGAGAGAGGATAGATGTGGAGAGGAGAGAAGTGGAGAGGAGATGAGAGGATCGGTGTGGAGAGGAGAGAAGTGGAGAGGAGATAGGTGTGGAGAGGAGAGAAGTGGAGAGGAGATGAGAGGAGAGATTAGTGGAGAGGAGAGAAGTGGAGAGGAGATGAGAGGATAGGTGTGGAGAGGAGAGGAGAGGATAGGTGTGGAGAGGAGAGGAGAGAAGTGGAGAGGAGATGAGAGGATAGGCGTGGATAGGAGAGAAGTGGAGAGGAGATGAGAGGATAGGCGTAGAGAGGAGAGAAGTGGAGAAGTGGAGAGGAGATGGGAGGATAGGCGTGGAGAGGAGAGAAGTGGAGAGGAGATGAGAGGATAGGTGTGGAGAGGAGAGAAGTGGAGAGGAGATGAGAGGAGAGATTAGTGGAGAGGAGAGAAGTGGAGAGGAGATGAGAGGATAGGCGTGGAGAGGAGAGAAGTGGAGAGGAGATGGGAGGATAGGCATGGAGAGGAGAGAAGTGGAGAGGAGATGAGAGGATAGGCGTGGAGAGGAGAGAAGTGGAGAGGAGATGGGAGGATAGGCGTGGAGAGGAGAGAAGTGGAAAGGAGATGAGAGGATAGGCGTGGAGATGAGAGGATTGGCATGGAGAGAAGTGGAGAGGAGATGAGAGGATAGGTGTGGAGAGGAGAGGAGAGGAGAGAAGTGGAGAGGAGATGAGAGGATAGGTGTGGAGAGGAGAGGAGAGGATAGGTGTGGAGAGGAGAGGAGAGAAGTGGAGAGGAGATGAGAGGATAGGCGTGGATAGGAGAGAAGTGGAGAGGAGATGAGAGGATAGGCGTAGAGAGGAGAGAAGTGGAGATGAGATGGGAGGATAGGCGTGGAGAGGAGTGAAGTGGAGAGGAGATGAGAGGATAGGTGTGGAGAGGAGAGAAGTGGAGAGGTGATGAGAGGAGAGATTAGTGGAGAGGAGAGAAGTGGAGAGGAGATGAGAGGATAGGCGTGGAGAGGAGAGAGGTAGAGAGGAGATGGGAGGATAGGCATGGAGAGAAGTGGAGAGGAGATGAGAGGATAGGCGTGGAGATGAGAGGATTGGCATGGAGATGAGAGGATTGGCATGGAGATGAGAGGATAGGTGTGGAGATGAGAGGATAGGCATGGAGAGAAGTAGAGAGGAGATGAGAGGATAGGCATGGAGATGAGAGGATAGGCGAGGAGATGAGAGGATAGGCATGGAGAGAAGTGGAGAGGAGATGAGAGGATAGGCATGGAGATGAGAGGATAGGCGTGGAGATGAGAGGATAGGCATGGAGAGAAGTGGAGAGGAGATGGGAGGATAGGCGTGGAGATGAGAGGATAGGCATGGAGAGAAGTGGAGAGGAGATGGTAGGATAGGCGTGGAGATGAGAGGATAGGCATGGAGAGAAGTGGAGAGGAGATGAGAGGATAGGCGTGGAGATGAGAGGATAGGCATGGAGAGAAGTGGAGAGGAGATGAGAGGATAGGCGTGGAGATGAGAGGATAGGCATGGAGAGAAGTGGAGAGGAGATGAGAGGATAGGCGTGGAGATGAGAGGATAGGCATGGAGAGAAGTGGAGAGGAGATGAGAGGATAGGCATGGAGATGAGAGGATAGGCATGGAGAGAAGTGGAGAGGAGATGAGAGGATAGGCATGGAGAGGAGAGAAGTGGAGAGGAGATGAGAGGATAGGTGTGGAGAGGAGAGAAGTGGAGAGGTGATGAGAGGAGAGATTAGTGGAGAGGAGAGAAGTGGAGAGGAGATGAGAGGATAGGCGTGGAGAGGAGAGAAGTAGAGAGGAGATGGGAGGATAGGCATGGAGAGAAGTGGAGAGGAGATGAGAGGATAGGCGTGGATATGAGAGGATAGGCATGGAGATGAGAGGATAGGCATGGAGAGAAGTGGAGAGGAGATGAGAGGATAGGCATGGAGATGAGAGGATAGGCGTGGAGATGAGAGGATAGGCATGGAGAGAAGTGGAGAGGAGATGAGAGGATAGGCGTGGAGATGAGAGGATAGGCATGGAGAGAAGAGGAGAGGAGATGAGAGGATAGGCGTGGAGATGAGAGGATAGGCATGGAGAGAAGTGGAGAGGAGATGAGAGGATAGGCGTGGAGAGAAGTGGAGAGGAGATGAGAGGATAGGCATGGAGAGAAGTGGAGAGGAGATGAGAGGATAGGCGTGGAGATGAGAGGATAGGCGTGGAGATGAGAGGATAGGCATGGAGAGAAGTGGAGAGGAGATGAGAGGATAGGCATGGAGATGAGAGGATAGGCATGGAGAGGAGATGAGAGGATAGGCATGGAGAGAAGTGGAGAGGAGATGGGAGGATAGGCGTGGAGAGGAGAGAAGTGGAGAGGAGAGAGGATAGGTGTGGAGAGGAGAGAAGTGGAGAGGAGATGAGAGGATAGGTGTGGAGAGGAGAGAAGTGGAGAGGAGATAGGTGTGGAGAGGAGAGAAGTGGAGAGGAGATGAGAGGAGAGATTAGTGGAGAGGAGAGAAGTGGAGAGGAGATGAGAGGATAGGTGTGGAGAGGAGAGGAGAGGATAGGTGTGGAGAGGAGAGGAGAGAAGTGGAGAGGAGATGAGAGGGTAGGCGTGGATAGGAGAGAAGTGGAGAGGAGATGAGAAGATAGGCGTAGAGAGGAGAGAAGTGGAGAAGTGGAGAGGAGATGGGAGGATAGGCGTGGAGAGGAGAGAAGTGGAGAGGAGATGAGAGGATAGGTGTGGAGAGGAGAGAAGTGGAGAGGAGATGAGAGGAGAGATTAGTGGAGAGGAGAGAAGTGTAGAGGAGATGAGAGGATAGGCGTGGAGAGGAGAGAAGTGGAGAGGAGATGGGAGGATAGGCGTGGAGAGGAGAGGAGTGGAGAGGAGATGAGAGGATAGGCGTGGAGAGGAGAGAAGTGGAGAGGAGATGGGAGGATAGGCGTGGAGATGAGAGGATTGGCATGGAGAGAAGTGGAGAGGAGATGAGAGGATAGGTGTGGAGAGGAGAGGAGAGGAGAGAAGTGGAGAGGAGATGAGAGGATAGGTGTGGAGAGGAGAGGAGAGGATAGGTGTGGAGAGGAGAGAAGTGGAGAGGAGATGAGAGGATAGGCGTGGATAGGAGAGAAGTGGAGAGGAGATGAGAGGATAGGCGTAGAGAGGAGAGAAGTGGAGAAGTGGAGAGGAGATGGGAGGATAGGCGTGGAGAGGAGAGAAGTGGAGAGGAGAGAGGATAGGTGTGGAGAGGAGAGAAGTGGAGAGGAGATGAGAGGATAGGTGTGGAGAGGAGAGAAGTGGAGAGGAGATAGGTGTGGAGAGGAGAGAAGTGGAAAGGAGATGAGAGGAGAGATTAGTGGAGAGGAGAGAAGTGGAGAGGAGATGAGAGGATATGTGTGGAGAGGAGAGGAGAGGATGGGTGTGGAGAGGAGAGGAGAGAAGTGGAGAGGAGATGAGAGGATAGGCGTGGATAGGAGAGAAGTGGAGAGGAGATGAGAGGATAGGCGTAGAGAGGAGAGAAGTGGAGAAGTGGAGAGGAGATTGGAGGATAGGCGTGGAGAGGAGAGAAGTGGAGAGGAGATGAGAGGATAGGTGTGGAGATGAGAGAAGTGGAGAGGAGATGAGAGGAGAGATTAGTGGAGAGGAGAGAAGTGGAGAGGAGATGAGAGGATAGGCGTGGAGAGGAGAGAAGTGGAGAGGAGATGGGAGGATAGGCGTGGATAGGAGAGAAGTGGAGAGGTGATGAGAGGATAGGCGTAGAGAGGAGAGAAGTGGAGAGGAGATGGGAGGATAGGCGTGGAGAGGAGAGAAGTGGAGAGGAGAGAGGATAGATGTGGAGAGGAGAGAAGTGGAGAGGAGATGAGAGGATCGGTGTGGAGAGGAGAGAAGTGGAGAGGAGATAGGTGTGGAGAGGAGAGAAGTGGAGAGGAGATGAGAGGAGAGATTAGTGGAGAGGAGAGAAGTGGAGAGGAGATGAGAGGATAGGTGTGGAGAGGAGAGGAGAGGATAGGTGTGGAGAGGAGAGGAGAGAAGTGGAGAGGAGATGAGAGGATAGGCGTGGATAGGAGAGAAGTGGAGAGGAGATGAGAGGATAGGCGTAGAGAGGAGAGAAGTGGAGAAGTGGAGAGGAGATGGGAGGATAGGCGTGGAGAGGAGAGAAGTGGAGAGGAGATGAGAGGATAGGTGTGGAGAGGAGAGAAGTGGAGAGGAGATGAGAGGAGAGATTAGTGGAGAGGAGAGAAGTGGAGAGGAGATGAGAGGATAGGCGTGGAGAGGAGAGAAGTGGAGAGGAGATGGGAGGATAGGCATGGAGAGGAGAGAAGTGGAGAGGAGATGAGAGGATAGGCGTGGAGAGGAGAGAAGTGGAGAGGAGATGGGAGGATAGGCGTGGAGAGGAGAGAAGTGGAAAGGAGATGAGAGGATAGGCGTGGAGATGAGAGGATTGGCATGGAGAGAAGTGGAGAGGAGATGAGAGGATAGGTGTGGAGAGGAGAGGAGAGTGGAGAGGAGATGGAGAGGAGATGAGAGGATAGGGATGGAGAGAAGTGGAGAGGAGATGAGAGGATAGGTGTGGAGAGGAGAGAAGTGGAGAGGTGATGAGAGGGAGAGATTAGTGGAGAGGAGAGAAGTGGAGAGGAGATGAGAGGATAGGCGTGGAGAGGAGAGAAGTGGAGAGAGGAGATGGGAGGATAGGCATGGAGAGAAGTGGAGAGGAGATGAGAGGATAGGCGTGGAGATGAGAGGATAGGCGATGGAGATGAGAGGATAGGCATGGAGAGAAGTGGAGAGGAGATGAGAGGATAGGCATGGAGATGAGAGGATAGGCATGGAGAGAAGTGGAGAGGAGATGAGAGGATAGGCATGGAGATGAGAGGATAGGCGAGGAGATGAGAGGATAGGCATGGAGAGAAGTGGAGAGGAGATGAGAGGATAGGCGTGGAGATGAGAGGATAGGCATGGAGATGAGAGGAGAGGAGATGAGAGGATAGGCGTGGAGATGAGAGGATAGGCATGGAGAGAAGTGGAGAGGAGATGAGAGGATAGGCATGGAGAGTGGAGAGGAGATGAGAGGTAGGCGAGGAGATGAGAGGATAGGCATGGAGAGAAGTGGAGAGGAGATGAGAGGATAGGCGTGGAGATGAGAGGATAGGCGTGGAGATGAGAGGATAGGCATGGAGAGAAGTGGAGAGGAGATGAGAGGATAGGCATGGAGATGAGAGGATAGGCATGGAGAGGAGTGGAGAGGAGGATGAGAGGATAGGCATGGAGATGAGAGGATAGGCGTGGAGAGGATAGGAGAGTGAGAGGATAGGCGTGGAGAGGAGAGAAGTGGAGAGGAGATGAGAGGATAGGTGTGGAGAGGAGGAGAGAGGATAGGTGTGGAGAGGAGAGAAGTGGAGAGGAGATAGGTGTGGAGAGGAGAGAAGTGGAGAGGAGATGAGAGGAGAGATTAGTGGAGAGGAGAGAAGTGGAGAGGAGATGAGAGGATAGGTGTGGAGAGGAGAGGAGAGGATAGGTGTGGAGAGGAGAGGAGAGAAGTGGAGAGGAGATGAGAGGGTAGGCGTGGATAGGAGAGAAGTGGAGAGGAGATGAGAAGATAGGCGTAGAGAGGAGAGAAGTGGAGAAGTGGAGAGGAGATGGGAGGATAGGCGTGGAGAGGAGAGAAGTGGAGAGGAGATGAGAGGATAGGTGTGGAGAGGAGAGAAGTGGAGAGGAGATGAGAGGAGAGATTAGTGGAGAGGAGAGAAGTGTAGAGGAGATGAGAGGATAGGCGTGGAGAGGAGAGAAGTGGAGAGGAGATGGGAGGATAGGCGTGGAGAGGAGAGGAGTGGAGAGGAGATGAGAGGATAGGCGTGGAGAGGAGAGAAGTGGAGAGGAGATGGGAGGATAGGCGTGGAGATGAGAGGATTGGCATGGAGAGAAGTGGAGAGGAGATGAGATGAGAGGATAGGTGTGGAGAGGAGAGGAGAGGAGAGAAGTGGAGAGGAGATGAGAGGATAGGTGTGGAGAGGAGAGGAGAGGATAGGTGTGGAGAGGAGAGAAGTGGAGAGGAGATGAGAGGATAGGCGTGGATAGGAGAGAAGTGGAGAGGAGATGAGAGGATAGGCGTAGAGAGGAGAGAAGTGGAGAAGTGGAGAGGAGATGGGAGGATAGGCAGGAGAGGAGAGAAGTGGAGAGGAGAGAGGATAGGTGTGGAGAGGAGAGAAGTGGAGAGGAGATGAGAGGATAGGTGTGGAGAGGAGAGAAGTGGAGAGGAGATAGGTGTGGAGAGGAGAGAAGTGGAAAGGAGATGAGAGGAGAGATTAGTGGAGAGGAGAGAAGTGGAGAGGAGATGAGAGGATATGTGTGGAGAGGAGAGGAGAGGATGGGTGTGGAGAGGAGAGGAGAGAAGTGGAGAGGAGATGAGAGGATAGGCGTGGATAGGAGAGAAGTGGAGAGGAGATGAGAGGATAGGCGTAGGAGAGGAGAGAAGTGGAGAAGTGGAGAGGAGATTGGAGGATAGGCGTGGAGAGGAGAGAAGTGGAGAGGAGATGAGAGGATAGGTGTGGAGATGAGAGAAGTGGAGAGGAGATGAGAGGAGAGATTAGTGGAGAGGAGAGAAGTGGAGAGGAGATGAGAGGATAGGCGTGGAGAGGAGAGAAGTGGAGAGGAGATGGGAGGATAGGCGTGGAGAGGAGAGGAAGTGGAGAGGTGATGAGAGGATAGGCATGGAGAGAAGTGGAGAGGAGATGGGAGGATAGGCGTGGAGAGGAGAGAAGTGGAGAGGAGAGAGGATAGATGTGGAGAGGAGAGAAGTGGAGAGGAGATGAGAGGATAGGTGTGGAGAGGAGAGAAGTGGAGAGGAGATAGGTGTGGAGAGGAGAGAAGTGGAGAGGAGATGAGAGGAGAGATTAGTGGAGAGGAGAGAAGTGGAGAGGAGATGAGAGGATAGGTGTGGAGAGGAGAGGAGAGGATAGGTGTGGAGAGGAGAGGAGAGAAGTGGAGAGGAGATGAGAGGATAGGCGTGGATAGGAGAGAAGTGGAGAGGAGATGAGAGGATAGGCGTAGAGAGGAGAGAAGTGGAGATGAGATGGGAGGATAGGCGTGGAGAGGAGTGAAGTGGAGAGGAGATGAGAGGATAGGTGTGGAGAGGAGAGAAGTGGAGAGGTGATGAGAGGAGAGATTAGTGGAGAGGAGAGAAGTGGAGAGGAGATGAGAGGATAGGCGTGGAGAGGAGAGAAGTGGAGAGGAGATGGGAGGATAGGCGTGGAGAGGAGAGAAGTGGAAAGGAGATGAGAGGATAGGCGTGGAGATGAGAGGATTGGCATGGAGAGAAGTGGAGAGGAGATGAGAGGATAGGTGTGGAGAGGAGAGGAGAGGAGAGAAGTGGAGAGGAGATGAGAGGATAGGTGTGGAGAGGAGAGGAGAGGATAGGTGTGGAGAGGAGAGGAGAGAAGTGGAGAGGAGATGAGAGGATAGGCGTGGATAGGAGAGAAGTGGAGAGGAGATGAGAGGATAGGCGTAGAGAGGAGAGAAGTGGAGATGAGATGGGAGGATAGGCGTGGAGAGGAGTGAAGTGGAGAGGAGATGAGAGGATAGGTGTGGAGAGGAGAGAAGTGGAGAGGTGATGAGAGGAGAGATTAGTGGAGAGGAGAGAAGTGGAGAGGAGATGAGAGGATAGGCGTGGAGAGGAGAGAGGTAGAGAGGAGATGGGAGGATAGGCATGGAGAGAAGTGGAGAGGAGATGAGAGGATAGGCGTGGAGATGAGAGGATTGGCATGGAGATGAGAGGATTGGCATGGAGATGAGAGGATAGGTGTGGAGATGAGAGGATAGGCATGGAGAGAAGTGGAGAGGAGATGAGAGGATAGGCATGGAGATGAGAGGATAGGCGAGGAGATGAGAGGATAGGCATGGAGAGAAGTGGAGAGGAGATGAGAGGATAGGCATGGAGATGAGAGGATAGGCGTGGAGATGAGAGGATAGGCATGGAGAGAAGTGGAGAGGAGATGGGAGGATAGGCGTGGAGATGAGAGGATAGGCATGGAGAGAAGTGGAGAGGAGATGGTAGGATAGGCGTGGAGATGAGAGGATAGGCATGGAGAGAAGTGGAGAGGAGATGAGAGGATAGGCGTGGAGATGAGAGGATAGGCATGGAGAGAAGTGGAGAGGAGATGAGAGGATAGGCGTGGAGATGAGAGGATAGGCATGGAGAGAAGTGGAGAGGAGATGAGAGGATAGGCGTGGAGATGAGAGGATAGGCATGGAGAGAAGTGGAGAGGAGATGAGAGGATAGGCATGGAGATGAGAGGATAGGCATGGAGAGAAGTGGAGAGGAGATGAGAGGATAGGCATGGAGAGGAGAGAAGTGGAGAGGAGATGAGAGGATAGGTGTGGAGAGGAGAGAAGTGGAGAGGTGATGAGAGGAGAGATTAGTGGAGAGGAGAGAAGTGGAGAGGAGATGAGAGGATAGGCGTGGAGAGGAGAGAAGTAGAGAGGAGATGGGAGGATAGGCATGGAGAGAAGTGGAGAGGAGATGAGAGGATAGGCGTGGATATGAGAGGATAGGCATGGAGATGAGAGGATAGGCATGGAGAGAAGTGGAGAGGAGATGAGAGGATAGGCATGGAGATGAGAGGATAGGCGTGGAGATGAGAGGATAGGCATGGAGAGAAGTGGAGAGGAGATGAGAGGATAGGCGTGGAGATGAGAGGATAGGCATGGAGAGAAGTGGAGAGGAGATGGGAGGATAGGCGTGGAGATGAGAGGATAGGCATGGAGAGAAGTGGAGAGGAGATGGTAGGATAGGCGTGGAGATGAGAGGATAGGCATGGAGAGAAGTGGAGAGGAGATGAGAGGATAGGCATGGAGAGAAGTGGAGAGGAGATGAGAGGATAGGCGTGGAGATGAGAGGATAGGCATGGAGAGAAGTGGAGAGGAGATGAGAGGATAGGCGTGGAGATGAGAGGATTGGCATGGAGATGAGAGGATTGGCATGGAGATGAGAGGATAGGTGTGGAGATGAGAGGATAGGCATGGAGAGAAGTGGAGAGGAGATGAGAGGATAGGCATGGAGATGAGAGGATAGGCGAGGAGATGAGAGGATAGGCATGGAGAGAAGTGGAGAGGAGATGAGAGGATAGGCGTGGAGATGAGAGGATAGGCGTGGAGATGAGAGGATAGGCATGGAGAGAAGTGGAGAGGAGATGGAGGATAGGCGTGGAGATGAGAGGATAGGCATGGAGAGAAGTGGAGAGGAGATGGTAGGATAGGAGTGGAGATGAGAGGATAGGCATGGAGAGAAGTGGAGAGGAGATGAGAGGATAGGTGTGGAGATGAGAGGATAGGCATGAGAGAAGTGGAGAGGAGATGAGAGGATAGGCGTGGAGATGAGAGGATAGGCATGGAGAGAAGTGGAGAGGAGATGAGAGGATAGGC
>NW_027260095.1:0-16912 GCF_045791955.1 Oncorhynchus clarkii lewisi
AACACATACAGTAGCCTCTCTAATTACAACACATTCAGTAGGCTCTCTAATTACAACACATACAGTAGACCTCTAACTACAACACATACAGTAGCCTCTAATTACAACACATACAGTAGCCTCGCTAATTACAACACATACAGTAGGCCTCTCAATTACGACACATTCAGTAGCCTCTTTAATTACAACACATACAGTAACCTCTCTAACTATAACACACACAGTAGGTCTCTGAAATTATAACACATTCAGTAGCCTGTCTAATTACAACACATACAGTAGTCCTCTCTAATTATAACACATACAGTAGCATCTCTAATCATAACACATACAGTAGGCATCTCATTACAACACATACAGTAGCCTCTCTAATTATAACACATACAGTAGCCTCTCTAATTATAACACATACAGTAGACCTCTCATTACAACACATACAGTAGCCTCTCTAATTAAAACACATACAGTAGGCATCTCTCTAATTACAACACATACAGTAGGCATCTCTCTAATTACAACACATACAGAAGCCTCTCTAATTACAACACATACAGTAGCCTCTAATTACAACACATACAGTAGCCTCTAATTACAACACATACCGCAGCCTCTAATTACAACACATACTGTAGCCTCTCTAATTACAACACATACAGTAGTTTATAATTACAACACATACAGTAGGCTCTCTAATTATAACACTTACAGTTTCCTCTCTAATTACAACACATACAGTAGCCTCTCTAATTACAAGACATTCAGTAGCCTCTCTAATTACAACACATACAGCAGCCTCTAATTACAACACATACTGTAGCCTCTCTAATTACAACACATACAGTAGTTTATAATTACAACACATACAGTAGGATCTCTAATTATAACACTTACAGTTTCCTCTCTAATTACAACACATACAGTAGCCTCTCTAATTACAACACATACAGTAGCCTCTCTAATTACAACACATACAGTAGCCTCTCTAATTACAACCCATACAGTAGCCTCTCTTATTACAACACATACAGTAGCCTCTCTAATTATAACACATACAGTAGCCTATAATTACAACACATACAGTAGCCTCTGTAATTACAACACATTCAGTATCCTCTCTAATTATAACACAGAGTAGCCTCTAATTACAACACATACAGTAGTCTCTCTAATTACAACACATACAGTAGCCTCTCTAATTACAACCCATACAGTAGCCACTCTTACTACAACACATACAGTAGCCTCTCTAATTATAACACATACAGTAGCCTCTCTAATTACAACACATACAGAAGCCTATAATTACAACACATACAGTAGCCTCTGTAATTACAACACACTCAGTAGCCTCTCTAATTACAACACATACAGTAGCCTCTCTAAATACAACACATACAGTAGCCTCTAATTACAACACATACAGTATCCTATAATTACAACACATACAGTAGCCTCTCTAATTATAACACAGAGTAGCCTCTAAGTACAACAAATACAGCAGCCTCTCTAATTACAACACATTTAGTAGTCTCTCTAATTACAGCACATACATTAACCTCACTAACTATAACACATACAGTAGCCTCTAATTACAACACATACAGGTGCCTCGCTAATTACAACACATACAGTAGGCTCTAATTACAGCACATGCAGTAGCCTATCTAATTACAACACATACAGTAGGCTCTAATTACAACACATACAGTGGCCTCTCTAATTACAACCCATACAGTAGCCTCTCTTATTACAACACATACAGTAGCCTCTCTAAGTATAACACATACAGTAGCCTCTCTAATTACAACACATACAGTAGCCTCTGTAATTACAACACATTCAGTATCCTCTCTAATTATAACACAGAGTAGCCTCTAATTACAACAAATACAGTAGCCTCTCTAATTACAACACATACAAAAGCCTCTCTAATTACAACCCATACAGTAGCCTCTCTTATTACAACACATACAGTAGCCTCTGTAATTACAACACATTCAGTATCCACTCTAATTACAACACATTTAGTAGTCTCTCTAATTACAGCACATACATTAACCTCACTAACTATAACACATACAGTAGCCTCTAATTACAACACATACAGTAGCCTCGCAAATTACAACACATACAGTAGGCTCTAATTACAGCACATACAGTAGCCTCTAATTACAACCCATACAGTAGCCTCTCTTATTACAACACATACAGAAGCCTCTCTAATTATAACACATACAGTAGCCTCTATAATTACAACCCATACAGTAGCCTCTCTTATTACAACACATACAGTAGCCTCTCTAATTATAACACATACAGTAGCCTCTCTAATTACAACACATACAGTAGCCTATAATTACAACACATACAGTAGCCTCTGTAATTACAACACATTCAGTAGCCTCTCTAATTACAACACATACAGTAGCCTCTCTAATTAAAACACATACAGTAGCCTTCTAATTACAACACATACAGTAGCCTCTCTAATTACAACACATACAGTAGCCTCTAATTACAACACATACAGTAGCCTCTAATTACATAACACATACAGTATCCTATAATTACAACACATACAGTAGCCTCTCTAATTATAACACAGAGTAGCCTCTAATTACAACAAATACAGTAGCCTCTCTTATTACAATACATACAGTAGCCTCTCTAATTATAACCCATACAGTAGCCTCTGTAATTACAACACATTCAGTATCCTCTCTAATTATAACACAGAGTAGCCTCTAATTACAACAAATACAGTAGCCTCTCTAATTACAACACATACAGTAGCCTCTCTAATTATAACACATACAGTAGCCTCTGTAATTACAACACATTCAGTATCCTCTCTAATTATAACACAGAGTAGCCTCTAATTACAACACATACAGTAGCCTCTCTAATTACAACACATACAGTAGCCTCTCTAATTACAACCCATACAGTAGCCTCTCTTATTACAACACATACAGTAGCCTCTAATTACAACACATACAGTACCCTCTCTAATTACAACCCATACAGTAGCCTCTCTATTATAGGCACATACAGTAGCCTCTGTAATTACAACACATTCAGTATCCTCTCTAATTATAACACAGAGTAGCCTCTAATTACAACAAATACAGTAGCCTCTCTAATTACAACACATACAGTAGCCTCTCTAATTACAACCCATAAAGTAGCCTCTCTTATTACAACACATACAGTAGCCTCTCTAATTATAACACATACAGTAGCCTATAATTACAACACATACAGTAGCCTCTGTAATTACAACACATTCAGTATCCTCTCTAATTATAACACAGAGTAGCCTCTAATTACAACACATACAGTAGCCTCTCTAATTACAACCCATACAGTAGCCAACTCTACTACAACACATACAGTAGCCTCTCTAATTATAACACATACAGTAGCCTCTCTAATTACAACACATACAGAAGCCTATAATTACAACACATACAGTAGCCTCTGTAATTACAACACACTCAGTAGCCTCTCTAATTACAACACATACAGTAGCCTCTCTAAATACAACACATACAGTAGCCTCTAATTACAACACATACAGTATCCTATAATTACAACACATACAGTAGCCTCTCTAATTATAACACAGAGTAGCCTCTAAGTACAACAAATACAGCAGCCTCTCTAATTACAACACATTTAGTAGTCTCTCTAATTACAGCACATACATTAACCTCACTAACTATAACACATACAGTAGCCTCTAATTACAACACATACAGGTGCCTCGCTAATTACAACACATACAGTAGGCTCTAATTACAGCACATACAGTAGCCTATCTAATTACAACACATACAGTAGGCTCTAAATACAACACATACAGTAGCCTCTCTAATTACAACCCATACAGTAGCCTCTCTTATTACAACACATACAGTAGCCTCTCTAATTATAACACATACAGTAGCCTCTCTAATTACAATACATACAGTAGCCTATAATTACAACACATACAGTAGCCTCTGTAATTACAACACATTCAGTATCCTCTCTAATTATAACACAGAGTAGCCTCTAATTACAACAAATACAGTAGCCTCTCTAATTACAACACATACAGTAGCCTCTCTAATTACAACCCATAAAGTAGCCTCTCTTATTACAACACATACAGTAGCCTCTCTAATTATAACACATACAGTAGCCTATAATTACAACACATACAGTAGCCTCTGTAATTACAACACATTCAGTATCCTCTCTAATTATAACACAGAGTAGCCTCTAATTACAACACATACAGTAGCCTCTCTAATTACAACCCATACAGTAGCCACTCTTACTACAACACATACAGTAGCCTCTCTAATTATAACACATACAGTAGCCTCTCTAATTACAACACATACAGAAGCCTATAATTACAACACATACAGTAGCCTCTGTAATTACAACACACTCAGTAGCCTCTCTAATTACAACACATACAGTAGCCTCTCTAAATACAACACATACAGTAGCCTCTAATTACAACACATACAGTATCCTATAATTACAACACATACAGTAGCCTCTCTAATTATAACACAGAGTAGCCTCTAAGTACAACAAATACAGCAGCCTCTCTAATTACAACACATTTAGTAGTCTCTCTAATTACAGCACATACATTAACCTCACTAACTATAACACATACAGTAGCCTCTAATTACAACACATACAGGTGCCTCGCTAATTACAACACATACAGTAGGCTCTAATTACAGCACATACAGTAGCCTATCTAATTACAACACATACAGTAGGCTCTAAATACAACACATACAGTAGCCTCTCTAATTACAACCCATACAGTAGCCTCTCTTATTACAACACATACAGTAGCCTCTCTAATTATAACACATACAGTAGCCTCTCTAATTACAATACATACAGTAGCCTATAATTACAACACATACAGTAGCCTCTGTAATTACAACACATTCAGTATCCTCTCTAATTATAACACAGAGTAGCCTCTAATTACAACAAATACAGTAGCCTCTCTAATTACAACACATACAAAAGCCTCTCTAATTACAACCCATACAGTAGCCTCTCTTATTACAACACATACAGTAGCCTCTGTAATTACAACACATTCAGTATCCTCTCTAATTACAACACATTTAGTAGTCTCTCTAATTACAGCACATACATTAACCTCACTAACTATAACACATACAGTAGCCTCTAATTACAACACATACAGTAGCCTCGCTAATTACAACACATACAGTAGGCTCTAATTACAGCACATACAGTAGCCTCTAATTACAACACATACAGTAGCCTCTCTTATTACAACACATACAGTAGCCTCTCTAATTATAACACATACAGTAGCCTCTCTAATTACAACCCATTCAGTAGCCTCTCTTATTACAACACATACAGTAGCCTCTCTAATTATAACACATACAGTAGCCTCTCTAATTACAACACATACAGTAGCCTATAATTACAACACATACAGTAGCCTCTGTAATTACAACACATTCAGTAGCCTCTCTAATTACAACACATACAGTAGCCTCTCTAATTACAACACATACAGTAGCCTTCTAATTACAACACATACAGTAGCCTCTCTAATTACAACACATACAGTAGCCTCTAATTACAACACATACAGTACCCTCTAATTACATAACACATACAGTATCCTATAATTACAACACATACAGTAGCCTCTCTAATTATAACACAGAGTAGCCTCTAATTACAACAAATACAGTAGCCTCTCTTATTACAATACATACAGTAGCCTCTCTAATTATAACACATACAGTAGCCTCTGTAATTACAACACATTCAGTATCCTCTCTAATTATAACACAGAGTAGCCTCTAATTACAACAAATACAGTAGCCTCTCTAATTACAACACATACAGTAGCCTCTCTAATTATAACACATACAGTAGCCTCTGTAATTACAACACATTCAGTATCCTCTCTAATTATAACACAGAGTAGCCTCTAATTACAACAAATACAGTAGCCTCTCTAATTACAACACATACAGTAGCCTCTCTAATTATAACCCATACAGTAGCCTCTCTTATTACAACACATACAGTAGCCTCTCTAATTATAACACATACAGTAGCCTCTCTAATTACAACACATACAGTAGCCTCTCTAATTATAACAAATACAGTAGCCTCTCTTATTACAACACATACAGTAGCCTCTAAGTACAAATAAATACAGCAGACTCTCTAATTACAACACATTTAGTAGCCTCTCTAATTACAGCACATACATTAACCTCACTAACTATAACATATACAGTAGCCTATAATTACAACACATACAGTAGCCTCGCTAATTACAACACATACAGTAGGCTCTAATTACAGCACATACAGTAGCCTATCTAATTACAACACATACAGTAGCCTCTAATTACAACACATACAGTAGCCTCTCTAAGTACAACCCATACAGTAGCCTATCTTATTACAACACATACAGTAGCCTCTCTAATTATAACACATACAGTAGCCTCTCTAATTACAACACATACAGTAGCCTATAATTACAACACATACAGTAGCCTCTGTAATTACAACACATTCAGTAGCCTCTCTAATTATAACACAGAGTAGCCTCTAATTACAACAAATACAGTAGCCTCTCTAATTACAACACATACAGTAGCCTCTCTAATTACAACCCATACAGTAGCCTCTCTTATACACATACAGTAGCCTCTCTAATTATAACACATACAGTAGCCTCTCTAATTACAACCCATACAGTAGCCTCTCTAATTATAACACATACAGTAGCCTCTCTTATTACAACACATACAGTAGCCTCTCTAATTATAACACATACAGTAGCCTCTCTAATTACAACACATACAGTAGCCTATAATTATAACACATACAGTAGCCTCTAATTACAACACATACAGTAACCTATCTAATTACAACACATACAGTAGCCTCTGTAGCCTCTCTAACACAGAGTAGCCTCTAATACAACAAATACAGTAGCCTCTCTAGTTACAACACATACAGTAGCCTCTCTAATTACAACCCATACAGTACTAATTATAACACATACAGTAGTATCCTCTCTAATTATAACACAGAGTAGCCTCTAATTACAACAAATACAGTAGCCTCTCTAATTATAACACATACAGTAGCCTCTCTAATTATAACACATACAGTAGACCTCTCATTACAACACATACAATAGCCTCTAGCCTCTCTAATTACAACACATACAGTACACAACACATAAAGTAGCCTCTAATTACAACACATACAGTATCTAATTACAACACATACAGTAGCCTCTCTAATTACAACACATACAGTAGCCTCTAATTACAACACATACAGTAGGCTCTCTAATTATAACACATACAGTTTCCTCTCTAATTACAACACATACAGTAGCCTCTCTAATTATAACACATACAGTAGCCTCTCTTATTACAACACATACAGTAGCCTCTCTAATTATAACACATACAGTAGCCTCTCTAATTACAACACATACAGTAGCCTATAATTATAACACATACAGTAGCCTCTAATTACAACACATACAGTAACCTATCTAATTACAACACATACAGTAGCCTCTGTAATTACAACACATTCAGTATCCTCTCTAATTATAACACAGAGTAGCCTCTAATTACAACAAATACAGTAGCCTCTCTAGTTACAACACATACAGTAGCCTCTCTAATTACAACCCATACAGTAGCCTCTCTAATTATAACACATACAGTAGCCTATAATTACAACACATTCAGTATCCTCTCTAATTATAACACAGAGTAGCCTCTAATTACAACAAATACAGTAGCCTCTCTAATTACAACACATACAGTAGCCCCTCTAATTACAACACATACAGTAGCATCTGTAATTACAACACATTCAGTAGCCTCTAATTACAACACATACAGTAACCTATCTAATTACAACACATACAGTAGCCTCTGTAAATACAAAACATTCAGTATCCTCTCTAATTATAACACAGAGTAGCCTCTAAGTACAACAAATACAGCAGTCTCTCTAATTACAACACATTTAGTAGCCTCTCTAATTACAGCACATACATTAACCTCACTAACTATAACACATACAGTAGCCTCTAATTACAACACATACAGTAGCCTCGCTAATTACAACACATACAGTAGGCTCTAATTACAGCACATACAGTAGCCTCTCTAATTACAACACATACAGTAGCGTATAATTACAACACATACAGTAGCCTCTGTAATTACAACACATTCAGTAGCCTCTCTAATTACAACACATACAGTAGCCTCTCTAATTACAACACATACAGTACTTCTAATTAACACATACAGTAGCCTCTCTAATTACAACACATACAGTAGCCTCTAATTACAACACATACAGTAGCCTCTAATTACATAACACATACAGTATCCTATAATTACAACACATACAGTAGCCTCTCTAATTATAACACAGAGTAGCCTCTAAGTACAACAAATACAGCAGCCTCTCTAATTACAGCACATACATTAACCTCACTAACTATAACACATACAGTAGCCTCTAATTACAACACATACAGTAGCCTATCTAATTACAACACATACAGTAGGCTCTAATTACAGCACATACAGTGGCCTATCTAATTATAACACATACAGTAGCCTATAATTACAACACATACAGTAGCCTCTGTAATTACAACACATCCAGTATCCTCTCTAATTATAACACAGAGTAGCCTCTAATTACAACAAATACAGTAGCCTCTCTAATTACAACACATACAGTAGCCTCTCTAATTACAACCCATACAGTAGCCTCTCTTATTACAACACATACAGAAGCCTCTCTAATTATAACACATACAGTAGCCTCTATAATTACAACACATACAGTAGCCTCTCTTATTACAACACATACAGTAGCCTCTCTAATTATAACACATACAGTAGCCTCTCTAATTACAACACATACAGTAGCCTATAATTACAACACATACAGTAGCCTCTGTAATTACAACACATTCAGTAGCCTCTCTAATTACAACACATACAGTAGCCTCTCTACTTAAAACATATACAGTAGCCTTCTAATTACAACACATACAGTAGCCTCTCTAATTACAACACATAGAGTAGCCTCTAATTACAACACATACAGTAGCCTCTAATTACATAACACATACAGTATCCTATAATTACAACACATACAGTAGCCTCTCTAATTACAACACATACAGTAGCCTCTAATTACAACAAATACAGTAGCCTCTCTTATTACAACACATACAGTAGCCTCTCTAATTATAACACATACAGTAGCCTATAATTACAACACATACAGTAACCTCTGTAATTACAACACATTCAGTATCCTCTCTGATTATAACACAGAGTAGCCTCTAATTACAACAAATACAGTAGCCTCTCTAATTACAACACATACAGTAGCCTCTCTAATTATAACACATACAGTAGCCTATAATTACAACACATTCAGTATCCTCTCTAATTATAACACAGAGTGGCCTCTAATTACAACAAATACAGTAGCCTCTCTAATTACAACACATACAGAAGCCCCTCTAATTACAACACATACAGTAGCATCTGTAATTACAACACATTCAGTAGCCTCTAATTACAACACATACAGTAACCTATCTAATTACAACACATACAGTAGCCTCTGTAAATACAAAACATTCAGTATCCTCTCTAATTATAACACAGAGTAGCCTCTAAGTACAACAAATACAGCAGTCTCTCTAATTACAACACATTTAGTAGCCTCTCTAATTACAGCACATACATTAACCTCACTAACTATAACACATACAGTAGCCTCTAATTACAACACATACAGTAGCCTCGCTAATTACAACACATACAGTAGGCTCTAATTACAGCACATACAGTAGCCTCTCTAATTACAACACATACAGTAGCGTATAATTACAACACATACAGTAGCCTCTGTAATTACAACACATTCAGTAGCCTCTCTAATTACAACAAATACAGTAGCCTCTCTAATTACAACACATACAGTAGCCTCTCTAATTACAACCCATACAGTAGCCTCTCTTATTACAACACATACAGTAGCCTCTCTAATTATAACACATACAGTAGCATCTCTAATTACAACACATACAGTAGCCTATAATTACAACACATTCAGTAGCCTCTAATTACAGCACATACAGTAGCCTCTAATTACAACAAATACTGTAGCCTCTCTAGTTACAACACATACAGTAGCCTCTCTAATTACAACCCATACAGTAGCCTCTCTTATTACAACACATACAGTAGCCTCTCTAATTATAACACATACAGTAGCCTCTCTAATTACAACACATACAGTATCCTATAATTACAACACATACAGTAGCCTCTCTAATTATAACACAGAGTAGCCTCTAAGTACAACAAATACAGCAGCCTCTCTAATTACAACACATTTAGTAGCCTCTCTAATTACAGCACATACATTAACCTCACTAACTATAACACATACAGTAGCCTCTGTAATTACAACACATTCAGTATCCTCTCTAATTATAACACAGAGTAGCCTCTAATTACAACAAATACAGTAGCCTCTAATTACGACACATACAGTAGGCCTCTCATTACGACACATACAGAAGCCTCTCTAATTACAGCACATACAGTAGTCTCTAATTACAACACATACAGTAGCCTCTAATTACAACACATACAGTAGCCTCTAATTTCAGCATACAGTAGCCTCTAATTACAACACATACAGTAGACCTCTCTAATTACAACACATACAGAAGCCTCTCTAATTACAACACATACAGAAGTCTCTCTAATTACAACACATTTAGTAGCCTCTAATTACAACACATACAGTAGCCTCTAATTACAACACATACAGTAGCCTCTAATTACAACACATACAGTAGCCTCTCTAATTACAACACATACAGTAGATTATAATTACAACACATACAGTAGGCTCTCTAATTATAACACATACAGTAGCCTCTCAAATTATAACAAATACAGTAGCATCTCTAATTACAACACAGAGTAGCCTCTCTAATTATAACACATACAGTAGCCTCTCTAATTATAACACACACTAGCCACTCTAATTACAACACATACAGTAGCCTCTAATTATAACACATACAGTAGCTTCTCTAATTCTAACACAGAGTAGCCTCTCTAATTATAACACAGAGTAGTCTCTCTAATTATAACACATACAGTAGCCTCTAATTACAACACATACAGTAACCTCTAACTATAAAAAATACAGTAGCCTCTAATTACAACACATACAGTAGCCTCTCTAATTATAACACATACAGTAGCCTCTGTAATTACAACATATTCAGTAGCCTCTCTAATTACAACACATACAGTAGCGTCTCTAATTACAACACATTTAGTAGCCTCTTTAATAACAACACGTACATTAACCTCTCTAACTATAACACACACAGTAGCCTCTGAAATTATAACACATTCAGTAGCCTCTCTAATTACAACACATAGAGTAGCCTCTCTAATTATAACACATACAGTAGCCTCTAATTACAACACATACAGTAGCCTCTAATTATAACACATACAGTAGGCATCTCATTACAACACATACAGTAGCCTCTCTAATTATAACACATACAGTAGCCTCTCTAATTATAACACATACAGTAGACCTCTCATTACAACACATACAGTAGTCTCTAATTACAACACATACAGTAGCCTCTAATTACAACACATACAGTAGCCTCTCTAATTACAACACATACAGTGGCATCTCTCTAATTACAACACATACAGTAGGCATCTCTCTAATTACAACACATACAGTAGGCATCTCTCTAATTACAACACATACAGCAGCCTCTAATTACAACACATACTGTAGCCTCTCTAATTACAACACATACAGTAGTTTATAATTACAACACATACAGTAGGATCTCTAATTATAACACATACAGTAGCCTCTCTAATTATAACACATACAGTAGACCTCTCATTACAACACATACAGTAGTCTCTAATTACAACACATACAGTAGCCTCTAATTACAACACATACAGTAGCCTCTCTAATTACAACACATACAGTGGCATCTCTCTAATTACAACACATACAGTAGGCATCTCTCTAATTACAACACATACAGTAGGCATCTCTCTAATTACAACACATACAGCAGCCTCTAATTACAACACATACTGTAGCCTCTCTAATTACAACACATATAGTAGTTTATAATTACAACACATACAGTAGGATCTCTAATTATAACACATTTAGTAGGCTCTCTAATTACAACACATACAGTAACCTCTCTAATTACAACACATGCAGTAACCTCTCTAATTACAACACATACAGTAGCCTCTCTAATTACAAGACATTCAGTAGCCTCTCTAATTACAACACATACAGTAGCCTCTCTAATTACAACACATTTAGTAGGCTCTCTAATTACAACACATACATTAACCTCTAACTATAACACATACAGTAGCCTCTAATTACAACACATACAGTAGCCTCGCTAATTACAACACATACAGTAGGCCTCTCATTACGACACATTTAGTAGGCTCTCTAATTACAACACATACATTAACCTCTAACTATAACACATACAGTAGCCTCTAATTACAACACATACAGTAGCCTCTCTAATTACAACACATTTAGTAGCCTCTTTAAAAACAACACAAACATTAACCTCTCTAACTATAACACACACAGTAGTCTCTGAAATTATAACATATTCAGTAGCCTCTCTAATTACAACACATAGAGTAGCCTCTCTAATTATAACACATACAGTAGCCTCTAATTACAACACATACAGTAACCTGTCTAATTACAACACATACAGTGTCCTCTCTAATTATAACACATACAGTAGCATCTTTAATCATAACAAATACAGTAGCCCCTGTACTTATAACACATTCAGTAGGCTCTCTAATTACAACACATACAGTAGACTCTCTAATTATAACACAGAGTAGCCTCTAATTACAACACATACAGTAGCCTCTCTAATTACAACACATACAGTGTCCTCTCTAATTATAACACATACAGTAGCCTCTCTAATTATAGCACATACAGTAGCATCTCTAATCATAACACATACAGTAGGCATCTCATTACAACACATACAGTAGCCTCTCTAATTATAACACATACAGTAGCCTCTCTAATTATAACACATACAGTAGACCTCTCATTACAACACATACAGTAGCCTCTCTAATTAAAACACATACAGTAGGCATCTCTCTAATTACAACACATACAGTAGGCATCTCTCTAATTACAACACATAAAGAAGCCTCTCTAATTACAACACATACAGTAGCCTCTAATTACAACACATACAGTAGCCTCTAATTACAACACATACCGCAGCCTCTAATTACAACACATACTGTAGCCTCTCTAATTACAACACATACAGTAGTTTATAATTACAACACATACAGTAGCCTCTCTAATTATAACACATACAGTAGACCTCTCATTACAACACATATAGTAGCCTCTCTAATTACAACACATACAGTAGCCTCTAATTACAACACATACAGTAGCCTCTCTAATTAAAACACATACAGTAGGCATCTCTCTAATTACAACATATACAGTACGCATCTCTCTAATTACAACACATACAGTAGGCATCTCTCTAATTACAACACATACAGAAGCCTCTCTAATTACAACACATACAGTAGCCTCTAATTACAACACATACAGTAGTTTATAATTACAACACATACAGTAGGCTCTCTAATTATAACACTTACAGTTTCCTCTCTAATTACAACACATACAGTAGCCTCTCTAATTACAACACATACAGTAGCCTCGCCAATTACAACACATACAGTAGGCCTCTCATTACGACACATTTAGTAGGCTCTCTAATTACAACACATACATTAACCTCTAACTATAACACATACAGTAGCCTCTAATTACAACACATACAGTAGCCTCTCTAATTAAAACACATTTAGTACCCTCTTTAATAACAACACAAACATTAACCTCTCTAACTATAACACACACAGTAGTCTTTGAAATTATAACACATTCAGTAGCCTCTCTAATTACAACACATAGAGTAGCCTCTCTAATTATAACACATACAGTAGCCTCTAATTACAACACATACAGTAACCTCTCTAATTACAACACATACAGTGTCCTCTCTAATTATAACACATACAGTAGCATCTTTAATCATAACACATACAGTAGCCCGTGTAATTATAACACATTCAGTAGACTCTCTAATTATAACACAGTGTAGCCTCTAATTACAACACATACAGTAGCCTCTCTAATTACAACACATACAGTGTCCTCTCTAATTATAACACATACAGTAGCCTCTCTAATTATAACACATACAGTAGCATCTCTAATCATAACACATACAGTAGCCACTCTAATTACAACACATACAGTAGCCTCTAATTACAACACATACAGTAGCCTCTCTAATTACAACACATTTAGTAGCCTCTTTAATAACAACACGTACATTAACCTCTCTAACTATAACACACACAGTAGCCTCTGAAATTATAACACATTCAGTAGCCTCTCTAATTACAACACAGAGTAGCCTCTAATTATAACACATAGAGTAGCCTCTAATTACAACATATACAGTAGTCTCTAATTATAACACATACAGTAGGCATCTCATTACAACACATACAGTAGCCTCTCTAATTATAACACATACAGTAGCCTCTCTAATTATAACACATACAGTAGACCTCTCATTACAACACATACAATAGCCTCTCTAATTACAACACATACAGTAGTCTCTAATTACAACACATAAAGTAGCCTCTAATTACAACACATACAGTAGGCATCTCTCTAATTACAACACATACAGTAGGCATCTCTCTAATTACAACACATACAGAAGCCTCTCTAATTACAACACATACAGTAGCCTCTAATTACAACACATACAGTAGGCTCTCTAATTATAACACATACAGTTTCCTCTCTAATTACAACACATACAGTAGCCTCTAATTACAACACATACAGTAGCCTCTAATTACAACACATACAGTAGCCTCTGTAATTACAACATATTCAGTAGTCTCTCTAATTACAACACATACAGTAGCCTCTCTAATTACAACACATTTAGTAGCCTCTTTAATAACAACACGTACATTAACCTCTCTAACTATAACACACACAGTAGCCTCTGAAATTATAACACATTCAGTAGCCTCTCTAATTACAACACATAGAGTAGCCTCTCTAATTATAACACATACAGTAGCCTCTAATTACAACACATACAGTAGCCTCTAATTATAACACATACAGTAGGCATCTCATTACAACACATACAGTAGCCTCTCTAATTATAACACATACAGTAGCCTCTCTAATTATAACACATACAGTAGACCTCTCATTACAACACATACAGTAGCCTCTCTAATTACAACACATACAGTAGTCTCTAATTACAACACATACAGTAGCCTCTAATTACAACACATACAGTAGCCTCTCTAATTACAACACATACAGTGGCATCTCTCTAATTACAACACATACAGTAGGCATCTCTCTAATTACAACACATACAGTAGGCATCTCTCTAATTACAACACATACAGCAGCCTCCAATTACAACACATACTGTAGCCTCTCTAATTACAACACATACAGTAGTTTATAATTACAACACATACAGTAGGATCTCTAATTATAACACTTACAGTTTCCTCTCTAATTACAACACATACAGTAGCCTCTCTAATTACAACACATACAGTAACCTCTCTAATTACAACACATGCAGTAACCTCTCTAATTACAACACATACAGTAGCCTCTCTAATTACAAGACATTCAGTAGCCTCTCTAATTACAACACATACAGTAGCCTCTCTAATTACAACACATTTAGTAGGCTCTCTAATTACAACACATACATTAACCTCTAACTATAACACATACAGTAGCCTCTAATTACAACACATACAGTAGCCTCGCTAATTACAACACATACAGTAGGCCTCTCATTACGACACATTTAGTAGCCTCTTTAAAAACAACACAAACATTAACCTCTCTAACTATAACACACACAGTAGTCTCTGAAATTATAACACATTCAGTAACCTGTCTAATTACAACACATACAGTGTCCTCTCTAATTATAACACATACAGTAGCATCTCTAATCATAACACATACAGTAGGCATCTCATTACAACACATACAGTAGCCTCTCTAATTATAACACATACAGTAGCCTCTCTAATTATAACACATACAGTAGACCTCTCATTACAACACATACAGTAGCCTCTCTAATTAAAACACATACAGTAGGCATCTCTCTAATTACAACACATACAGTAGGCATCTCTCTAATTACAACACATACAGAAGCCTCTCTAATTACAACACATACAGTAGCCTCTAATTACAACACATACAGTAGCCTCTAATTACAACACATACCGCAGCCTCTAATTACAACACATACTGTAGCCTCTCTAATTACAACACATACAGTAGTTTATAATTACAACACATACAGTAGGCTCTCTAATTATAACACTTACAGTTTCCTCTCTAATTACAACACATACAGTAGCCTCTCTAATTACAAGACATTCAGTAGCCTCTCTAATTACAACACATACAGCAGCCTCTAATTACAACACATACTGTAGCCTCTCTAATTACAACACATACAGTAGTTTATAATTACAACACATACAGTAGGATCTCTAATTATAACACATACAGTTTCCTCTCTAATTACAACACATACAGTAGCCTCTCTAATTAC
>NW_027260096.1:0-16909 GCF_045791955.1 Oncorhynchus clarkii lewisi
TGTGTGTGTGTGTGTGTGTGTGTGTGTGTGTAAGATTGATCCAGTGTAACTCGGCATGGGTGTTGTGGTGATACAGTATGGTTGACTATAGCTGTCGGATACAGTATGGTTGACTGCTAGCTGTCTGATACAGTATGGTTGACTACTAGCTGTCTGATACAGTATGGTTGACTATAGCTGTCGGATACAGTATGGTTGACTGCTAGCTGTCTGATACAGTAGGGTTGACTACTAGCTGTCTGATACAGTATGGTTGACTATAGCTGTCTGATACAGTATGGTTGACTACTAGCTGTCTGATACAGTATGGTTGACTACTAGCTGTCTGATACAGTATGGTTGACTACTAGCTGTCTGATACAGTATGGTTGACTACTAGCTGTCTGATACAGTATGGTTGACTATAGCTGTCTGATACAGTATGGTTGACTATAGCTGTCTGATACAGTATGGTTGACTACTAGCTGTCTGATACAGTATGGTTGACTACTAGCTGTCTGATACAGTATGGTTGACTACTAGCTGTCTGATGCAGCATGGTTGACTGCTAGCTGTCTGATACAGTAGGGTTGACTACTAGCTGTCTGATACAGTATGGTTGACTACTAGCTGTCTGATACAGCATGGTTGACTGCTAGCTGTCTGATACAGCATGGTTGACTACTAGCTGTCTGATACAGTATGGTTGACTATAGCTGTCTGATACAGTAGGGTTGACTATAGCTGTCTGATACAGTATGGTTGACTACTAGCTGTCTGATACAGCATGGTTGACTGCTAGCTGTCTGATACAGCATGGTTGACTGCTAGCTGTCTGATACAGCATGGTTGACTGCTAGCTGTCTGATACAGTATGGTTGACTACTAGCTGTCTGATACAGTAGGGTTGACTATTAGCTGTCTGATACAGTATGGTTGACTGCTAGCTGTCTGATACAGTATGGTTGACTATAGCTGTGGTTTATAACATGTGGGTGTGAGTGTGTGGAGAGCAGCAGTACACACACACACACACACACACACACACACACACACACACACACACACACACACACACACACACACACACACACACACACACACACACACACACACACACACACACACACACACACACACACCTCATCAAGATGCTTGGCTAGTAGTTGCCCTAAGAACAACCCAACCACAAACCAGCAGAGTTAGGGTGAGAATCTAAGGGTTATGGGTCAAAACCCATCCAAAGTGTGAAGGAGGTCAATCAATTAACTCAAAAAGTTGACTCTAAGGACACAAGGGAGAATCAGATATCTAGAGATCTGAACCCAGAATGTAGGGGTGTAATTGGATAATCAAAGTGTTCCTTTTAAGGCCAATGGAGAAGGATGAAAGCATTTTACTGTCAAAGCACCGAGCTGCACAATCTGCATCCGGATGTGGGATTTTTTTTTTAAAGGTTAAGATCTGAAAATGTATCTCCATAACTAATGCTTTCATTAGTGAGTCGCATGATCTGAAGAGGAACCCAATCCTCCCCCCATGACTGAGGAATCCACACAGGGACCACATATAAACAACTGCTTCATCTAAAATGTACTGAATATTATTATTATTATTATTATTATTATTATTATTATTATATTTGACTCCAAGAATTGGTTTAAAAAAGAAATCAAATGCGACTGTACATAGAGTTAGCTAGAGGTAGTCAGTCGGCTGTACCTCTGCTCCAACACTGGTATTTTTCATCCTATAGCTTGTTCTCCATCTTCTTTTAAAAAAGTTAGCAAACGTTTTTTTAGCACTTTTATTTCCCTGACTGATTAAAAACTCATTTGCTCATGCTCTCTATTGTCTTTCTGCAGCAGACAGAGTATACTGAGCAATTTGTTTCAAACATCAAATCTCAGTATCGAAGTCGCAATGCATATAGAATCGTGAGAATCGCATACATATCGTATCGGCACCTAAGTATTGTGATAATATCATATCGTGAGGTCCCTGGCATTTCACACGCCCTACTAAAAATGGCTGTCAGGTAAAGTGGCTTCTCCCTCCCCCTGTTGTCTACACAGGGAGCAGCATGGAGCACACAAAGACAGCTGGTCCTGAATGTCATTCAAGAGCATAAACCTTACCCAAGGCCATACTTTGCATTGAATGACATCACTAACTTCTTCTGAAGGCTCATAGCGAACAGCCTAGCCCAGCCTCAGATATGAGGTTTCCTCAGTGGAATGCGACCGGTGCGGCAGCTGGTGCTTCTCCTTTCAATCCCTTCCCCCTCTCAATGTCAAGGCTGTTTGTTTTTCATGCAGACGTGCGTATTTACATTGCGGAAAAAGTCTGGTTCAGCAGGTTTTGGAGGTTTTAGCAGCGGCGGCCATCTTTGTTTTTTGATTCCCTTGGTGGAGTGAATTGTTGTGTCCTCCCCTGCTCTACTGATTGAATAATCAACCCTTATCTACACCACACCACAGTCCTTTGCTTAGTCTTCCAGGTGTGTTTGACTATAGGCCTACAGGCCAGGGAAGGCATTCACAGTGAAAGGAACAACAGTCTATATGTACAGCTATGCACAGTAACCTACTAAACGGCCTGATAGTAGTGCAACATGATTAATGATTCATATAGCTCCTTGAGTCATTTAAATAAATGAGAGCGACATTAAAAACTATATATGGGTGTAAGAGAAATGGCACGGTAGGAAAAATAAATTCATCTGCCACTTGATTAGTGGTGCCTCAATGTCCTTCTCTGGGAACCTTAATTCGTAGAATGCATCCTTCACTCAGAGTGATTTGTGATCCTGCTGCTTCCATATAAGGAGAGGGAGTCACGTGCCTCATGTCAGTTGAGTGGAGGGAAAAGAGGGACCATAGCAACACTCGTTTAGGTCAGGCTGCTTGGAAACCAATGTGGTGGAAGGATATCAATATTTTGCCAGCTGAGCTCAAACAGTGGAGAACATCACTCATATTTCTCATTCACTTAGGTCCAGGTGAACGCACTGCATTCATGCTTTGGATGTAACCTAACATAATGCCTATAATTTAAATGATATTACTAAAGTATTGTGTAACACATTGTTATTACTACACAAGAGCAACTTAATGTTAAATGTTACCAAGAGAAGAGATGTAAAATGACTGGCCTATTTGTTGTTGTTGTTTTGTGTGCAACTACTACATATTTTAGATAGGCCCCTAGTTCTCATGTGTCGTTCATACAGATCAGCCCTATTCTATTTAATGATAAGATCTGTTGAGAAGGCGTTTTGGGTTTTGGATTCCTCCACTGCCATGTGTGTCTAATGTTATGATTTCCTTTTCATATGTTTCCCTTCACCCTGTTTACTGTTCACTTCCCCTTCCTGTTTAAAGGCACATCCCCTTCCTGTTTAAAGGCTCCTCCCCTTCCTGTTTAAAGGCACCCTGGGTTGGATTTGGATCGTTCAAACAGAAACAAAGCATTTGTTAAATAAATGTTTCAGTGAGGTGAGCTAAGTATACTGCCAGGTCTGGGGGCTTGCAGAATAGAAACATTGGGATCCCTCATAAGTTGGCCTAAAAATGAAATAAGTTTTTCGCTTCATGATAGATGAGTCTTGGGTCAGCTTTCAGTCAAGTGTAACAGAACAATCATATAAGGTATTCAATTCCATTTTTATTTAAATCATTAACAGCGATTGCTCACAAAAGCGGCACCAACAGTGCTACAGTGCAAGGCAGCATACAGTCAGCAAGGTAATACTAAACCACCGTCTAAATATGGAGTTCCACAGCAACACTGGGAGAAAAGAGCTGTTGAAATGTAGTATATCTCACTGTTATGAAATGTAGTATATCTCAGTATGTTGAAATGTAGTATATCTCAGTATGTTGAAATGTAGTATATCTCAGTATTTTGGACATGAAACAAACTGCTTTCACCAAAACAGTTCAAGCAGCTCCAAGCTCCAGCAAACCAAAAAAAGAAACTAAAAGAAGTCTGGTTTTGAGAAAACAGAAAATCAAAATGGCCGAACACTACCATAGTAGCAACAACCACAAATGTGGCTTTCTATCGATCCACTCTGAGTAGGATCAATGAGTAAAGCACATGTACTCCCTGCCAGTGCAGCTTTTGTCCACTCAGCCGCTCTCCGGTTAATGTTTAGAGCAGATGGCTTCAGCGCACTAATAAGGTGGTCGCCATGGCTACCGTGCACTCTGAAAGAAATTAACTTTGCGGCGCACAACAGTTCATCAAGTTTAGTCAGATATATTGACTGTGGCGCAGAGACAAAGGGAATGGTGGATGGTTGGTGTAGAGGGAGGCAGAGGGGTTGGAGAGTGTGCTGTGTGAGGTTGGGTGGGTTGTGAAGCATGTTGCCGGTTTACACAGTTTACACACACACACACACACACACACACACACACACACACACACACACACACACGACACACGACACAGGGCTTTATCTGTATAGCAGCTTGGTGTGCACAGGTCAATAACACATGCTAAGCCGTGCAGGGTCAGGGCCAGTCCGGGGTGACTGAGTCTCCCATGATCCTGGGTCAGTTGGTTCAGAGGGGTAAACCCCAAGGTTACACATTTCCAGTCCAGTCTGGGCTAATGATCAACCCCAACCTATCAGCATAGACTTCTGTGGACCTGGATATGGGAGGACAGGGCCATGCAGTCAATGCATATTGACGCCATTGAAAACCAGCACAGAGATGATATGTACCACTAACATTGGTTGCAGCATTAACAGAAAAGGATAACTGTGTTTCAGGATCAAATCTAAGGCTTGGGTTTTGTTGCTGCCGTCAACAATAAGAAACTCTGACGTCAGTAAGTAAGCCACTCAGCAAGAGTCAATCCAAATGAAACGCACAAGTGGTGCTTCCCTGATAGGAAGACAACAGTACAAGGCAAGATTGCGTAGCGGGGTTTGACTGTTTGGATCATCTCAAAAGGTATATTGCTACAGAACAAACAAGGCTAATGCTAGCGGAGCAGATCTAACTGTAAGCACACCACACAGCTAATAGTACGGTTGTTGTATAATGACTTGTGGCAGTTTGCGTGTGCAGGGCTTGCAAATGACCCAGTCATACTTCCTGCTGAGCGAGTTGTGTGAGATCAGGGCAGAAGTGGATGGGAAAGGATGGACCCAACCCACAACCAAAGAAAAAGCCAGTCAGACAGGTTATCATTGACATCTGTGTCAGTGTTTGCACCCTGAATGGAACCTTATTCCTTATGTAGTGCCCCATAGGGCTCTGGTCAAAAGTAGTGCCCTATATAGGGAATAGGGTGCAACCAGTATAACCAGGTATTTGATGAAAAAGTAGCTATAGAGACTTTTCACAGTCACCACAGAGTCACCAGAGTGATGCTCATATTTCAATCTGAATTTGAGACATCAAAAAAGTCTGATTTATAGTGCTGAGCGATTAACTGTTATTTCTGTTATTTTTAATTTGTTAAACAACTAATTGACCAATACCGGTTAAATTATTTGAATTACATTTCGTTATTTTTTTTTCTGTGAGCTCAATGGCACACATTGCATAGTTTCTCTAGAGATAAATCAGATCCAGCCTGAACTGTGCGATATAGAAGGGAGTTGTAGTTTCCAACAGGCTAATATTCCACAGAGTTTAGCACATAAAACATGGTAATTAACTACAGTGACCATAATCCATTGTGCATCTACTTGTCCGGTCTGTGTTTATTTTACACCTGCTACAGAAGACACAAGAGTGTACTATCGTGAGGGGATGTAGAGAGCAGCAGTTGATTTGTGAGGTATCTCTACCTGAAAATGCATGATCAAAGAGATTGATAGTTGGAACTCAAGTATGATCCCTATTCACTAAACGCAAGACTGAAGTCGAATTTGAAACACATTGTGTGGATGAAACGCTGATGAATAGATGTCAAAGCACAGTTGTGGAGGTAACAGAGACCGTTCATTAACTCCCACTGTACACTACAGAGAGGGGAGCACAAATACCTCAATGTGAATCGGTACCACAGAGAAACAGAGTGCCACATCTGCCTTCAATTAGACTGTGAATTGTGCTTAGGCAGAACCAGGCTCGGGCACCTCTTTTAGGAGGTTGGGGGTGTACTTTGCAGAGGCAGGCCCCTCATTTAGGGGGTTGGGGGTGTAAGGTGCAGAGGCAGGACCAAGCTCGGGCCCCTCATTTAGGGGGTTGGGGGTGTAAGGTGCAGAGGCAGGACCAAGCTCGGGCCCCTCATTTAGGGGGTTGGGGGTGTATGGTGCAGAGGCAGGACCAAGCTCGGGCCCCTCATTTAGGGGGTTGGGGGTGTATGGTGCAGAGGCAGGACCAAGCTCGGGCCCCTCATTTAGGGGGTTGGGGGTGTATGGTGCAGAGGCAGGACCAAGCTCGGGCCCCTCATTTAGAGGGTTGGGGGTGTATGGTGCAGAGGCAGGACCAAGCTCGGGCCCCTCATTTAGGGGGTTGGGGGTGTATGGTGCAGATGCAGGACCAAGCTCAGGCCCCACATTTAGGGGGTTGGGGGTGTATGGTGCAGAGGCAGGACCAAGCTCGGGCCCCTCATTTAGAGGGTTGGGGGTGTATGGTGCAGAGGCAGGACCAAGCTCAGGCCCCTCATTTAGGGGGTTGGGGGTTTCTGGGATGAAATTACAAACAGGAGTGGGTGAGGTGTGTTTGAGGTCATCTATTAGTGTAGATCCAAGGAAAACATTTTAGGAAGGGTATTACCGTGTATGTTGATGTCATTTGAGCCAAAGTACTGCGGTAAATGCAATGGTATTACATACAAACAGGCTGCCTTTAAACTAGGTTACAGTTTAGCCTAGTTTGAAGATGTCATGATGTGTCTCTTTTAGTTCTATTGAATATGTATGTATAACAAACTCCTAAAATGTCTGAGGAGTTTTTAAAAGGTGCATGAAAATGTGCATAGTTTGTATTCTTATTTGCATTGGGAAATACATCCACTAGATGAGGTTGAACAGTCTGCAGAAACAGAAATGGATTCCACAGCCAGTTGAGGGAGAGACACAGAGAGAGAGGGAGTTCAGTGCTCTAGGGCTCCAGAGGCAAGTCATGTGACACACCCTGCCTTTATCGTGTCATAATCTGGTGATTAGGCCTGGACTGCAGGCACCAACAGGAAGCTGTTCTGTTGCAGAGGAGAATGTTAAATCTAACCCACCTCAAACCAAACCAGAGACAGGAGCGAGCGCCGACGAGCTAGACTGTACACTACAATGTACACATTTGAGCTTCTCGTTATTACGTTTCTAGACTCTTTCACCTCAGACAGGGAAACCGCATGGTTATAGAAGAGAATGTCAAAACGAACCCACCTTATACCAGAGACACGAGAGAGAAAGCTAGAGAGAACTGCTTAAGTTGAGATATTCAGTTTCCAGAAAATAATAGAAACTATTATACT
Organism: Oncorhynchus clarkii lewisi; assembly: GCF_045791955.1. NCBI lineage: Eukaryota > Metazoa > Chordata > Actinopteri > Salmoniformes > Salmonidae > Oncorhynchus > Oncorhynchus clarkii. Next base: position 7,423 of record NW_027260096.1, read on the forward strand.
CATTCTGTAAAACACCACACTACTGCTATTTCTCCAAATAAATGTGATAAACTTTGCCAGCAATGTAGCCCTTTTGATTCAACTTCAGACATTTTCCACTGGAAAACCATTTGATCTGTTAATCTAATATCCTGTGTATAACGTACATGATATCCATCTTATAACAGAGAGAGTCAGCCATGGGGATAGCTAGCTACAGATGTCGGATCTTACTTTGCCTAAATGAATCCCTCTGTACATGGAATAGTCGACTAAGGGAAATCAACACCTTCTGTTAAAAGGGTCTGCTACGCCTTTGGTCTTTAATAATATGTACCCATTGATTCCTGAAGAATGTAACTTATAAATGCTTCATGAGCTTTAGTTCAACTGTCGTATCCGATCAGAACCCAAAATATAAGCTTGGTTTACTCCAAACCAAGTAAAACGTAAACAAACACTATACAGCCTAAAAACATGGTTAAAACTGTAGTTTGTATATCATGGATGGTCGGTACTTTCATCCATAGCTCAGTCTATGAATTTGAGAGTGGTTACATTTCTCCATTAAACTACTGATACATGCTTCGACTGGATTCATCTTTTGTCGCTGAGAATTCCCCTGTACCGCAGGAAATGTAGATTAGCTTTGTGTTTTACAGAAATTCACTGAAAAACACATTAACACAACTTGATATCTGTTATTCACTGTTTATTTATTCCTTGCGTCACTATTTCCATGTTTTATTTTTCATCTTTAACTGTATTGTTGGCAAAGAACCCTGTAAGTAAGAATTACACTGTTAGTCTACACCTGTTGTTTACTAAGCATGTGACAAATACAATTTGATTTGATTTAGTAACAGTACTGCACTTTCCATGTAGCCTAACAAAATAGCTAAACCAACGATCAAGAAACATTACGGACTAAACATTCAAATCCTGTTGTTGCAGGACTATTTTGCTGTGACAATTATAGGTCTAATTAAGATCCTACATCTGTACTCTGATCCAAATGTACTGCAAGATTATCAACCGTCTCATTAAACTGGTTTAATTAAACTCTTACCCTACGAAGTCCGGAACCTGCTGGTTTTCTGTTCTACCTGATCATTAATTGCACACACCTGGTGTACCATGTTTAAATCAGTCCCTGATTATAGGGGAACAATGGGAAAAAAACAGTGGAACTGGCTTTGAGGTCCAGAGTTTGAGAGCTTTATATCAATAAACCTTTTAAGGCCATTCATTTTTTGTGTAAGGCAACTAATACATACATTTTGCAGAATTTTGCAGGATTTACACTACATAAACAAAAGTATGTGGACAACTGCTCGTTGAACATCTCATTCCAAAATCACGGGCATTAATATGGAGTTGGTCCCCCCTTTGCTGCTATAACAGCCTCCACTCTTCTGGGAAGGCGTTCCACTAGATGTTGGAACATTGCTGCAGGGACTTGCTTCAGCCACTAGAGTATTAGTGAGGTCGGTCACTGATGTTGGGCGATTAGGCCTGGCTCGCAGTCGGCGTTCCAATTCATCCCAAAGGTGTTCGGTGGGATTGAGGTCAGAGCTCTGTGCAGGCCAGTCAAGTTCCTCCACATCGATCTCGATAAACCATTTCTGTATGGACCTTGCTTTGTGCACGGGGGGCTTTGTCAAGCTGAAACAGGAAAGGGCTTTGCGCAAACTTTTGCCACGAAGTTGGAAGCAGAGAATCATCTAGAACGTCATTGTATGCTGTAGCATTATGATTTCCCTTTACTGGAACTAAGGGGCCTAGCCCGAACCATGAAAAACAGCCCCAGACCATTATTCCTCCTCCACCAAACTTTAAAGTTGGCACTATGCATTTGGGCACGTAGCGTTCTCCTGGCATCCACCAAACCCAGATTTGTCCGTGGGACGGCCAGACGGTGAAGCGTGATTCATCACTCCAGAGAAAGTGTTTCCACTGGTCCAGAGTTCAATGGTGCAGAGCTTTACACCACTCCAGTCGATGACTGGCATTGCGCATGGTGATGTTAGGCTGGTGTGCGGCTGCTCGGTCATGGAAACCCATTTCATGAAGCTCCCGACAAACAGTTATTGTGCTGAAGTTGCTTCCAGAGGCAGTTTGGAACTCGGTAGTGAGTGTTGCAACCGAGGACAGACGATTTCTACGCGCTTCAGCACTCGGCGGTCCCGTTCTGTGAGCTTGTGTGGCCTAACACTTTGTGGCGTTTCCACTTCAAAATAACAACACTTACAGTTGACCAGGGCAGCTCTAGCAGGGCAGACATTTGATGAACTGACTTGTTGGAAAGGTGGCATCCTATGACAGTGCCACGTTGAAAGTCACTGAGCTCTTCAGTAAGGCCATTCTACTGCCAATGTTTGTCTATGGAAATGACATGGCCGTGTGCTCAATTTTATACACCTGTCAGCAACAGGTGTGGCTGAAATAGCCTAATCCACTAATTTGAAGGGGTGTACACATACGTTTTTATGTGTAGTGTAGTTTGACCATTTTATTTCTGCAGGTTTGAGGAAGGAGCTAGAAGCCCACATGGACATTCCTTTTTTTAATAGCAACTAAGTAATGCATATGTGTTGCAAACATTTTATATAAAATCATTTTACAAGATTATTGAGTGACTTGAGACAAACACCAATTAGGTGAGGAACCTTCCCTTTCTCCTCTATTCATATGTTGATGTACCCCTCTGTAACATCAGAAAAGGTGAAACGTTGAGAGGGGGAGAGCTGAGACAATTACCCAACAACAGATAGGAATCAGCAACGGCCTCTGGTCACTGGGACACCTGATCTAAAGACAGGGGACACAGGGTAAAGACACAGACACAGCAGCTTAGTTTAGCAGCTTTTTCTTGGGAATATTTTCAAATGTATTTAAATTCATATCCAAATATTTTTCAATTTTTTCTATTTCACCTTTATTCAACCAGGTAGGCCAGTTGAGAACAGGTTCTCATTTACAACTGTGACCTGGCCAAGATAAAGCAAAACACAGAGTTACACATGGAATAAACAAATGTACAGTCAATAACACAGTAGAAAAGTCTATATACAGTGTGTGCAAATTAGGTGAGATTAGGGAGGTAAGGCAATGAATAGGCTGTAGTGGCAAAGTAATTACAATTTAGCAATTAAACACTGGAGTGACAGATGTGCAGAAGATGAGTGTGCAAGTAGAGATACTGGGGTGCAAAGGAGATTTTTTTTTAAATAAAAGTATGGGGATGAGGTAGTTGGATGGGCTATTTACAGATGGGCTATGTACAGGTGCAGTGATCTGTGAGCTGCTCTGACAGCTGGTGCTTAAAGCTAGTGAGGGAGATATAAGTCTCCAGCTTCAGTGATTTTTGCAATTCATTCCAGTCATTGGCAGCAGAGAACTGGAAGGAAAGGGGGCCATATGAGGAATTGGCTTTGGGGGTGAACAGTGAAATATACCTGCTGGAGCGCGTGCTACGGGTGGGTGCTGCTATGGTGACCAGTGAGCTGAGATAAGGCTTTACCAAGCAAAGACTTATAGATGACCTGGAGCCAGTGGGTTTGGCAACGAATATGAAGCGAGGACCAACCAATGAGAGCATGCAGGTCACAGTGGTGGGTAGTATATGGGGCTTTGGTGACAAAACGGATGGCACTGTGATAGACTGCATCCAATTTGCTGAGTAGAGTGTTGGAAGCTATTTTGTAAATGATATTGCCGAAGTCAAGGATTGGTAGGATAGTCAGTTTTACGAGGGTATGTTTGGCAGCATGAGCGAAGGAGGCTTTGTTGCGAAATAGGAAGCCGATTCTAGATTTAATTTTGGATTGGATGCTTAATGTGAGTCTGGAAGGAGAGTTTACAGTCTAACCAGACAACTAGTCATTTGTAGTTGTCCACATATTCTAAGTCAGAACCGTCCAGAGTAGTGATGCTGGACGGGCAGGCAGGTGTGGGCAGCAATCAGTTGAAATGATTGTGAATTGAAGGGGAAATGCAGCCACAGTGATTGGATATACTGTTCTTGAATGGACTATCCACTCCATTGTTTGATTTCTGTGGGGTTTGTGGAAAATGTATACCAAGAATATAAATTTATCTTTTAAATTTTTGCATATTAAAGTCAGATCCTTTAGCCTGACTAGCCAGCCACATCCACTACCATTTCCTCTCCATAATGAGTCTGGATTTGCTTTCCTCCCCGACGTCTTGTAGAATGCGAACACATTCTGAACATTCTCATTGGTCCCAGAAACCGATGGGTTGGGCCAGAGCCTGCCTTCACGGATCATGAATCACGTCATTGGCTTTGATAATCTGATTGGTTAGAGACTTCTACGATGGCAGTTTCATACTGAATGTATGGAGTGACCAATAGAGCAGTGGATGTCGCCAGGCAACAGATCCTTGAACATGAGCAGGTCGTAGGGGAGGTGAGGGGAATATGCTGCCTATTTCAAGTAAGTAACTTGAGCTTTTTCAGTATTGTACAGTCAGGAAGAAGCAGTGTCCTGAGCATGAAGTTTGTGCTTGTAGATCGCTAGACTGCTCAAAGCAATCTGTGATTTGATTTCATCTGAACCAAACTGGCTGCTTTGATGTCGCTGATGGAATTTGCGTCAACATCCTCCCCTATTACACCCCCCTCAGTGTAACGCTCTCGCTGATGCTACATTCTCATTTCATTCATGCAGAAGGATGGAGTATTGCTAGTGTACTGTGTCATCCAGGCACCGATCCCAAACACTGAGAACACAGTGGGAGCCTCCAACAGGTAGGTCTGGTATACCAGCAGTGAGTCTACATGATTCTGCTTCAGACAGAGAGTAGGAGAGTAGGAGTGTAGGGGGGAGGGGGGGGCGCTGCCTAACCATTTTAATTTCCGATTCAATGAGTTGCAGGCGTTTGGAGAAAAAAGAACATTGCACTATTCCATGCAGCATGCAAATGTTTTGGGGAGGGGGGAGGAGGCAGACTAACTGCGGAGTGCTGCAAACACAGAAGCCTTTTGTTGGAAGAGCCAGCCGCTCACATGTTGAGAGAGAGAGAGAGGAGGCATGGGTGACCATCGGAGGTGCATCATGGGATTCTGCGACGAGCACATGTGACACAGCTCACAAGTGTGAGGTGGTTTATCGGTCACACAGTGAGATGGCCTTGTGTGAATGAACATCTGTCCCCCAAAACCTCCAGCCCACTGGGTCCATATTCATAAAGAGTCTCCGTAGAGCAGATCTCCGATCGGTCTCCGATAGTCATTATGATCTTAAAGGTCAAACTTATCCTGGCAGGCGGTATCGGAGCATCAGGGCTCAGACCAACAGGTTCAGAGACAATGTCTGCCTCTAGGCCATAAAACTGCTGAACAACTAACCCCTGGCTTCCCACCCACCTGCCAACCACCTGCACCTTAAGTTGACTCGCACTGACTCTCTGCACACCCTCTCCAACACACACACACACACACACACACACACACACACACACACACACACACACACACACACACACACACACACACACACACACACACACACACACACACACACACACACACACACACACACACACACACACACACACTATTATGTAATACCATAGAGTTTTGCTACTCTACCTTGCTGCTCAGCAGGTCACTATTCACTTTTTACTTCATTACAGTGCTCATACCCCTTGACTTATTTCACATTTTGATGTTACAGACGGAATTCAAATTGAATTACATTTTTCTTTTATTTGTTTCAGTCATCTACACACAATACCCAATAATGACAGAGTGAAAACATGTTTTTTGAGAATGAAATACAGAAGTATCTAATTTACATAAGTATTCACACCCCCGAGTCAATACTTTGTAGAAGCACTTTAGGCAGCGATTACAGCTGTGAGTCTTTTGGGGTAAGTTTAAGAGCTTTGCACACCTGGATTGTACAATATTTGCCCATTATTCTTTTGAAGATTCTTCAAGCTCTGTCAAGTTGATTGCTGATCATGGCTAGTCAGCCATTTTCAAGTCTTGCCATAGATTTTTAAGCCAGTTTAAGTCAAACTGTAACTAGGCCACTCAGGAACATTCAATGTAGCCTTGGTAAGCAACTCCAGTTTAGATTTGTGTTTTAGGTTATTGTCCTGCTGAAAGGTATTTTTGTCTCCCAGTGTCTGTTGGAATACAGACTGAACCAGGTTTTCCTCTTGGATTTTGACTGTGCTTATAGCTGTATTCTGTTTATTTTTATCCTAAAAAACTCCATAATCCTTGCTGATGACAAGCACACCCATAACATGATACAGCCACCACCATGATTGAAACTATGAAGAGTGGTACTCAGTGACGTGTTGGGTTTGCCCCAAACATAACACTTTGTATTCGGGACAAAAAGTAAATTTCTTTGCCAAATATTTTACAATATTACTTTAGTGCCTTGTTGCATTTAGAATGCATGTTTTGGAATATTTCCTTCTTTCCAATCTGTCATTTAGGTTAGTATTGCGGAGTAACCACAGTTTTGTTGGTCCATCCTCAGTTCTGATATCACAACCATTAAACTCTGAAACGATGACCAATGACCATTGGCCTCATGGTGAAATCCCTGAGCAGTTTCCTTGCTCTCCGGCAACTGAGTTAGGAAATACACCTGTGTCTTTGTAGTGACTGAGTGTATTGATACATCATCCAAAGTGTAATTAATAACTTCACCATGCTCAAAGAGGCATTGAAAAACCTCCCTGCTCTTTGTAGTTGAATCTGTTCTTTAAATTCACTACTCAATTGAGTAACCTTACAGATAATTGCATGTGTGGGGTACAGAGAAGTTAGAAACAAATATACACAGGCAGATAGGAAAGCTAAGGCAAACAGAAATTTGCATCCTGTAGTACAAACTCAAAAAAGTTATGGGACACTGTAAAGTCCATGGAGAATAACAGCACCTCCTCCCAGCTGCCCACTGCTCTGAGGCTAGGAAATACTGTTACCACTGATAAATCCACTATAATTGAGAATTTCAGTAAGCATTTCTCTACGGCTGGCCATGCTTTCCACCTGGCTATCCATACCCCGGTCAACTGCCCGGCACCCTCCACAGCAACCCGCCTAAGCCCCCACCATTTCTCCTTCACCCAAATCCAGATAGCTGATGTTCTGAAAGAGCTGCAAAATCTGGATCCCGACAAATCAGCCGGGCTAGACAATCTGGTCCCTCTCTTTCTAAAATTATCTGCAGAAATTGTTGCAATCCCCTATTACTAGCCTGTTCAACCTCTCTTTCGTATCGTTTGAGATTCCCAAAGATTGGAAAGCTGCCGCGGTCATCCCCCTCTTCAAAGGGGGTGACACTCTAGACCCAAACTGCTACAGACCTATATCTATCCTACCCTGTCTTTCTAAGGTCTTCGAAAGCCAAGTTAACAAAAAGATTACCGACAATTTCGAATCCCACCGTACCTTCTCCGCTATGCAACCTGGATTCAGAGCTGGTCATGGGTGCACCTCAGCCACGCTCAAGGTCCTAAACGATATCATTACCGCCATTGATAAGAGACATTACTGTGCAGCCGTATTCATTGACCTGGCCAAGGCTTTTGACTCTGTCAATCACCACATTCTTATTGGCAGACTCGACAGCCTTGGTTTCTCAAATGATTGCCTCGCCTGGTTTACCAACTACTTCTCTGATAGAGTTAAGTGTGTCAAATCGGAGGGCCTGTTGTCCAGACCTCTGGCCGTCTCTATGGGGGTACCACAGGGTTCAATTGTCGGTCTGACTCTCTTCTCTGTATACATCAATGATGTCGCTCTTGCTGCTGGTGATTCTCTGATCCACCTCTACGCAGACGACACCATTCTGTATACTTCTGGCCCCTCTTTGGACACTGTGTTAACTAACCTCCAGACAAGCTTCAATGCCGCACAACTCTCCTTCCATGGCCTCCAACTGCTCTTAAATGCAAGTAAAACTAAATGCATGCTATTCAATCGATCACTGCCCGCACCTGCCCGCCCATCCAGCATCACTACTCTGGACGGCTCTGACTTAGAATACGTGGACAACTACAAATACCTAGGTGTCTGGTTAGTCTGTAAACTCTAATTCCATTCTCAAATTAAGCATCTCCAATCCAAAATTAAATCTAGAATTGGCTTCCTATATCGCAACAAAGCATCCTTCACTCATGCTGCCAAACATACCCTTGTAAAACTGACCATCCTACCAACAATCTACTCAGCAAATTGGATGCAGTCTATCACAGTGCCATTCGTTTTGTCACCAAAGCCCCATATACTACCCACCACTGCGACCTGTACGCTCTCGTTGGCTGGCCCTCGCTTCATACTCGTCGCCAACCACTGGCTACAGGTCATCTACAAGTCTCTGTTAGGTAAAGCCCCGCCTTATCTCAGCTCGCAGGTATATTTCACTGGTCACCCCCAAAGCCAATTCCTCCTTTGGTCGCCTTTCCTTCCAGTTCTCTGCTGCCAATGACTAGAACGAACTGCAAAAATCACTGAAGCTGGAGACTCATATCTGCCTCACTAGCTTTAAGCTCCAGCTGTCAGAGCAGCTCACAGATCACTGCACCTGTACATAGCCCATCTGTAAACAGCCCATCTATCTACCTCATCCCCATACTGTATTTATTGATTTATTTATTTATCTTGCTCCTTTGCACCCCAGTATCTCTACTTGCACATTCATCTTCTGCACATCTACCATTCCAGTGTTTAATTGCTATATTGTAATTACTTCGCCACCATGGCCTATTTATTGCCTTAACTCCCCTATCTTACCTCATTTGCACTCACTGTTTGTGGATTTTTTGTTTTATTTTTTCTACTGTATTATTGACTGCATGTTTTGTTTATTCCATGTGTAACTCTGTGTTGTTGTATGTGTCGAATTGCTATGCTTTATCTTGGCCAGGTCGCAGTTGCAATCGAGAACTTGTTCTCAACTAGCCTACCTGGTTAAATAAAGGTGGGAAAAAAAAATTAAAAATAAAAGATGGGGTAGTCATTCAAAAATGATGTTAACCACTATTATTGAACATGGAGTCCATGCAACTCATTATGTGATTTGTTAAGCACGTTTTTACTCCTGGACGTATTTAGGCTTGCCATAACAAATGAGTTGAATAGTTATTGACTCAAAACATTTCAGTCATGTTTTATTATACATTTCTCAAATTCCCTACAAACAGAATTCCACTTTGACCTCATGGGGTATTGTGTCTAGATTAATGACACAACATCTCAATTCAATTACATTTTTATTCAGGCTGTAACAATACATTTTTGTGAATACCTTCTGAAGACACTGTATTTAGGCTTGCCATAACAAAGGGGTTGAATACTATCTGAAGACACTGTATTTAGGCTTGCCATAACAAAGGGGTTGAATACCTTCTGAAGACACTGTATTTAGGCTGGCCATAACAAAGGGGTTGAATACCTTCTGAAGACACTGTATTTAGGCTGGCCATAACAAAGGGGTTGAATACCTTCTGAAGG
>NW_027260097.1:7500-16899 GCF_045791955.1 Oncorhynchus clarkii lewisi
CACACACACACACACACACACAATGCCTGACTAGAAGGGTGGGTGTTGGGGGATGTGCCTGTCATCCCTGACTAGAAGGGTGGGTGTTGGGGGATGTGCCTGTCATCCCTGACTAGAAGGGTGGGTGTTGGGGGATGTGCCTGTCATCCCTGACTAGAAGGGTGGGTGTTGGGGGATGTGCCAGTTGTACATGACTGGACAGAGTCAATGATTTGGGGGTTGGTGTGGGTGGGGGGGGGGGGTGGCGAGGAGATGTTCCTATGTGTGATTTCTCAGGACTGGACAGTGGGCCAGGGGGTTGAGGGATGTGGGTAGCATGTCTGGCTGAGCACCTGGTCAAGTGTTTAGGAGTGTGGGGGGCTGGCAAGGGAGTGCAGTGCCCATTTGTGCATGTTTGACTGATTAGGTAGGGGTACAGGGGCATTGGAGGAGCTGAGGCTTATTCAGGCCCTTCCTACAAAAATTCACTGGGCACACACTGTGTGTGTGTGTGTGTGTGTGTGTGTGTGTGTGTGTGTGTGTGTGTGTGTGTGTGTGTGTGTGTGTGTGTGTGTGTGTGTGTGTGTCTGGGATATCAGCTCTGGGGCCTAAGGCTCCCTAAGGCTGCTGCCTCGACACTACCTGTCTGTCTGAATGTGTCACTGATTGTCCCTGACAATTAAGATCTGGCTGCAGGGTCTTGTTCAGAAGGGGAGAAAATGTTTTTAAAAGGAGTGAAACGGAGCGGCAATACCTGGACTGGTCCAATAAGAACACAGCTTTTTGTTATTTGTTGCGAAATGTATTTCTATGATTTTCCTTACTGAACACCACCCAGGCTAGCACGTGCAATCTTAGTAGTTCTTGTTTTCAGTCTATAGTGCTGTTGTACTCTGGTGCTGAACTATAGCCTGGCTAAACCAGACTGAACATTGTGCTCACACCATTTTAAGTGTGGTTTAACCAGGCTAACAGAGCTGTGGCACCAGTCCATTGGTCTATGGTCTTTCATGAACCACAACGCTAACATGAAGCTAACCCTCACACACCTCCCGAGCCTCCACGGCTGTCGTGTGCTTTCTGGGAATACATACATACATTATGATTATCTAGTGTCACAGAAGCAGCACAAATACAATCCATCAAGCATGTGCACGCTTAAGCAGGTAACATCTCCTGTCATTAAGCTCTTTTCTGTGAGATGCTGGCAGTGGCAGTAGTGTGTGAATGTGTGTGTGTGTCAGGGCACCAACAAGCTCTCACTCATAAGTTTAGGCATTCATTCTCCTGCAACAGGTTGATCAAATTAGGATCCTACAGTTTCATATGATCTTGTAGAAACACACGTAAACACACATTCAGCACAGTAGAACAATATATAGAAACACACATTAACACACATTCAGCACAGTAGAACAATATATAGAAACACACGTAAACACACATTCAGCACAGTAGAACAATATATGGCAGCTAGAAATCAAACCTGGATGCTCTTCAGAGACAGATGGGAGGGGTTGATGGTAGCTGAAGGCTGGGACTAAAAACAAACAGAAGATATCTAATGTAAACTGTACTGTGTTTGTAAAATGTATGTAGTATGTACAGTCGTGGCCAAAAGTTTTGAGAATGACACAAATATAAATTTTCACCAAGTCTGCTGCCTCAGTTTGTATGATGCCAATTTGCATATACTCCAGAATGTTATGAAGAGTGATCATATGAATTACAATTAATTGCAAAGTCCCTCTTTGCCATGCAAATTAACTGAATCCCCCAAAAACATTTTCACTGCATTTCAGCCCTGCCACAAAAGGACCAGCAGACATCATGTCAGTGATTCTCTCGTTAACACAGGTGTGAGTGTTGACGAGGACAAGGCTGGAGATCACTCTGTCATGCTGATTGAGTTTGAATAACAGACTGGAAGCTTCAAAAGGAGGGTGGTGCTTGGAATCATTGTTCTTCCTCTGTCAAACATGGTTACCTGCAAGGGAACACGTGCCGTCATCATTGCTTTGCACAAAAAGGCTTTAACAGACAAGGAAATTGCTGCCAGTAAGATTGCACCTAAATCAACCATTTATCGGATCATCAAGAACTTCAAGGAGAGCGGTTCAATTGTTGTGAAGAAGGCTTCAGGGCGCCCAAGAAAGTCCTGCAAGCACCAGGACCATCTCCTAAAGTTGATTCAGCTGCGGGATCGGGGCACCACCAGTACAGAGCTTGCTCAGGAATGGCAGCAGGCAGGTATGAGTGCATCTGCACGCACAGTGAGGCAAAGACTTTTGGAGGATGGCCTGGTGTCAAGAAGGGCAGAAAAGAAGCCACTTCTTTCCAAGAAAAACATCAAGGACAGACTGATATTCTGCAAAAGGTACAGGGATTGGACTGCTGAGGACTGGGGTAAAGTCATTTTCTCTGATGAATCCCCTTTCCGATTGTTTGGGGCATCCGGAAAAAAGCTTGTCCTGAGAAGACAAGATGAACGCTACCATCCGTCCTGTGTCATGCCAACAGTAAAGCATCCTGAGACCATTCATGTGTGGGGTTGCTTCTCAGCCAAGGGAGTGGGCTCACTCACAATTTTGCCTAAGAACCCAGCCATGAATAAAGAATGGTACCAACACATCCTCCGAGAGCAACTTCTCCCAACCATCCAGGAACAGTTTGATGACGAACAATGCCTTTTCCAGCATGATGGAGCACCTTGCCATAAGGCAAAAGGGGAACAAAACCTTGATATTTTGGGTCCATGGCCAGGAAACTCCCCAGACCTTAATCCCATTGAGAACTTGTGGGCAATCCTCAAGAGGCGGGTGGACAAACAAAACCCCACAAATTCTGACAAACTCCAAGCATTGATTATGCAAGAATGGGCTGCCATCAGTCAGGATGTGGCCCAGAAGTTAATTGGCAGCATCCCAGGGCAGATTGCAGAGGTCTTGAAAAAGAAGAGTCAACACTGCAAATGTTGACTCTTTACATACTTCATGTAATTGTCAAAAAAAGCCTGCTTGTAATTATACTTCAGTATTCCATAATAACATCTGACAAAAAATATCTAAAGACACTGAGGCAGCAAACTTTGTGAAAATTAATATTTGTGTCGTTCTCAAAACTTTTGGCCACGACTGTATAACCTGCAAGTGGAAGCATAAGAGTTGTTGACCATTAGTTTACTCCAAAATAATAAAGAAGGAAAATATAATTTGTTTACTCCAGTTAGGGGAGGGGTGGTAGTTAGAGGGAAAATAGAATTTGTTTACTCCGGTTAGGGGAGGGGTGGTAGTTAGGGGGGAAATATAATTTGTTTACTCCAGTTAGGGGAGGGGTGGTAGTTAGGGGGGAAATATAATTTGTTTACTCCAGTTAGGGGAGGGGTGGTAGTTAGGGGGAAAATATAATTTGTTTACTCCAGTTAGGGGAGGGGTGGTAGTTAGGGGGAAAATATAATTTGTTTACTCTAGTTAGGGGAGGGGTGGTAGTTAGGGGGAAAATATAATTTGTTTACTCCAGTTAGGGGAGGGGTGGTAGTTAGGGGAGAAATATAATTTGTTTACTCCAGTTAGGGGAGGGGTGGTAGAGTTAGGGGGAAAATATAATTTGTTTACTCCAGTTAGGGGAGGGGTGGTAGTTAGGGGGAAAATATAATTGGTTTACCCCAGTTAGGGGAGGGGTGGTAGTTAGGGGAGAAATATAATTTGTTTACTCCAGTTAGGGGAGGGGTGGTAGTTAGGGGGAAAATATAATTTGTTTACTCCAGTTAGGGGAGGGGTGGTAGAGTTATGGGGGAAATATAATTCGTTTACTCCAGTTAGGGGAGGGGGTGGTAGTTAGGGGGAAAATATAATTTGTTTACTCCAGTTAGGGGAGGGGTGGTAGTTAGGGGAGAAATATAATTTGTTTACTCCAGTTAGGGGAGGGGTGGTAGAGTTAGGGGGAAAATATAATTTGTTTACTCCAGTTAGGGGAGGGGTGGTAGTTAGGGGGAAAATATAATTTGTTTACCCCAGTTAGGGGAGGGGTGGTAGTTAGGGGGAAAATATAATTTGTTTACTCCAGTTAGGGGAGGGGTGGTAGTTAGGGGAGAAATATAATTTGATACTCCAGTTAGGGGAGGGGTGGTAGAGTTAGGGGGAAAATATAATTTGTTTACTCCAGTTAGGGGAGGGGTGGTAGTTAGGGGGAAAATATAATTGGTTTACCCCAGTTAGGGGAGGGGTGGTAGTTAGGGGAGAAATATAATTTGTTTACTCCAGTTAGGGGAGGGGTGGTAGTTAGGGGGAAAATATAATTTGTTTACTCCAGTTAGGGGAGGGGTGGTAGAGTTATGGGGGAAATATAATTAGTTTACTCCAGTTAGGGGAGGGGTGGTAGTTAGGGGGAAAATATAATTTGTTTACTCCAGTTAGGGGAGGGGTGGTAGTTAGGGGAGAAATATAATTTGTTTACTCCAGTTAGGGGAGGGGTGGTAGAGTTAGGGGGAAAATATAATTTGTTTACTCCAGTTAGGGGAGGGGTGGTAGTTAGGGAGAAAATATAATTTGTTTACCCCAGTTAGGGGAGGGGTGGTAGTTAGGGGGAAAATATAATTTGTTTGCTCCAGTTAGGGGAGGGGTGGTAGTTAGGGGGGAAATATAATTTGTTTACTCCAGTTAGGGGAGGGGTGGTAGTTAGGGAGAAAATATAATTTGTTTACTCCAGTTAGGGGAGGGGTGGTAGTTAGGGGGAAATATAATTTGTTTACCCCAGTTAGGGGAGGGGTGGTAGTTAGGGGAGAAATATAATTAGTTTACCCCAGTTAGGGGAGGGGTGGTAGTTAGGGGAGAAATATAATTTGTTTACTCCAGTTAGGGGAGGGGTGGTAGTTAGGGGGAAAATATAATTTGTTTACTCCAGTTAGGGGAGGGGTGGTAGAGTTATGGGGGAAATATAATTAGTTTACTCCAGTTAGGGGAGGGGTGGTAGTTAGGGGGAAAATATAATTTGTTTACCCCAGTTAGGGGAGGGGTGGTAGTTAGGGGGAAAATATAATTTGTTTACTCCAGTTAGGGGAGGGGTGGTAGTTAGGGGGGAAATATAATTTGTTTACTCCAGTTAGGGGAGGGGTGGTAGTTAGGGGGAAAATATAATTTGTTTACTCCAGTTAGGGGAGGGGTGGTAGTTAGGGGGAAAATATAATTTGTTTACTCTAGTTAGGGGAGGGGTGGTAGTTAGGGGGAAAATTTAATTTGTTTACTCCAGTTAGGGGAGGGGTGGTAGTTAGGGGAGAAATATAATTTGTTTACTCCAGTTAGGGGAGGGGTGGTAGAGTTAGGGGGAAAATATAATTTGTTTACTCCAGTTAGGGGAGGGGTGGTAGTTAGGGGTGGGAGAGAAATATAATTTGTTTACCCCAGTTAGGGGAGGGGTGGTAGTTAGGGGGAAAATATAATTTGTTTACTCCAGTTAGGGGAGGGGTGGTAGTTAGGGGGGAAATATAATTTGTTTACCCCAGTTAGGGGAGGGGTGGTAGTTAGGGGGAAAATATAATTTGTTTACTCCAGTTAGGGGAGGGGTGGTAGTTAGGGGAGAAATATAATTTGATACTCCAGTTAGGGGAGGGGTGGTAGAGTTAGGGGGAAAATATAATTTGTTTACTCCAGTTAGGGGAGGGGTGGTAGTTAGGGGGAAAATATAATTGGTTTACCCCAGTTAGGGGAGGGGTGGTAGTTAGGGGAGAAATATAATTTGTTTACTCCAGTTAGGGGAGGGGTGGTAGTTAGGGGGAAAATATAATTTGTTTACTCCAGTTAGGGGAGGGGTGGTAGAGTTATGGGGGAAATATAATTAGTTTACTCCAGTTAGGGGAGGGGTGGTAGTTAGGGGGAAAATATAATTTGTTTACTCCAGTTAGGGGAGGGGTGGTAGTTAGGGGAGAAATATAATTTGTTTACTCCAGTTAGGGGAGGGGTGGTAGAGTTAGGGGGAAAATATAATTTGTTTACTCCAGTTAGGGGAGGGGTGGTAGTTAGGGAGAAAATATAATTTGTTTACCCCAGTTAGGGGAGGGGTGGTAGTTAGGGGGAAAATATAATTTGTTTACTCCAGTTAGGGGAGGGGTGGTAGTTAGGGGGGAAATATAATTTGTTTACTCCAGTTAGGGGAGGGGTGGTAGTTAGGGAGAAAATATAATTTGTTTACTCCAGTTAGGGGAGGGGTGGTAGTTAGGGGGAAATATAATTTGTTTACCCCAGTTAGGGGAGGGGTGGTAGTTAGGGGAGAAATATAATTAGTTTACCCCAGTTAGGGGAGGGGTGGTAGTTAGGGGAGAAATATAATTTGTTTACTCCAGTTAGGGGAGGGGTGGTAGTTAGGGGGAAAATATAATTTGTTTACTCCAGTTAGGGGAGGGGAGGTAGAGTTATGGGGGAAATATAATTAGTTTACTCCAGTTAGGGGAGGGGTGGTAGTTAGGGGGAAAATATAATTTGTTTACCCCAGTTAGGGGAGGGGTGGTAGTTAGGGGGAAAATATAATTTGTTTACTCCAGTTAGGGGAGGGGTGGTAGTTAGGGGGGAAATATAATTTGTTTACTCCAGTTAGGGGAGGGGTGGTAGTTAGGGGGAAAATATAATTTGTTTACTCCAGTTAGGGGAGGGGTGGTAGTTAGGGGGAAAATATAATTTGTTTACTCTAGTTAGGGGAGGGGTGGTAGTTAGGGGGAAAATATAATTTGTTTACTCCAGTTAGGGGAGGGGTGGTAGTTAGGGGAGAAATATAATTTGTTTACTCCAGTTAGGGGAGGGGTGGTAGAGTTAGGGGGAAAATATAATTTGTTTACTCCAGTTAGGGGAGGGGTGGTAGTTAGGGGGAAAATATAATTGGTTTACCCCAGTTAGGGGAGGGGTGGTAGTTAGGGGAGAAATATAATTTGTTTACTCCAGTTAGGGGAGGGGTGGTAGTTAGGGGGAAAATATAATTTGTTTACTCCAGTTAGGGGAGGGGTGGTAGTTAGGGGGAAAATATAATTTGTTTACTCTAGTTAGGGGAGGGGTGGTAGTTAGGGGGAAAATATAATTTGTTTACTCCAGTTAGGGGAGGGGTGGTAGTTAGGGGAGAAATATAATTTGTTTACTCCAGTTAGGGGAGGGGTGGTAGAGTTAGGGGGAAAATATAATTTGTTTACTCCAGTTAGGGGAGGGGTGGTAGTTAGGGGGAAAATATAATTGGTTTACCCCAGTTAGGGGAGGGGTGGTAGTTAGGGGAGAAATATAATTTGTTTACTCCAGTTAGGGGAGGGGTGGTAGTTAGGGGGAAAATATAATTTGTTTACTCCAGTTAGGGGAGGGGTGGTAGAGTTATGGGGGAAATATAATTCGTTTACTCCAGTTAGGGGAGGGGTGGTAGTTAGGGGGAAAATATAATTTGTTTACTCCAGTTAGGGGAGGGGTGGTAGTTAGGGGAGAAATATAATTTGTTTACTCCAGTTAGGGGAGGGGTGGTAGAGTTAGGGGGAAAATATAATTTGTTTACTCCAGTTAGGGGAGGGGTGGTAGTTAGGGGGAAAATATAATTTGTTTACCCCAGTTAGGGGAGGGGTGGTAGTTAGGGGGAAAATATAATTTGTTTACGCCAGTTAGGGGAGGGGTGGTAGTTAGGGGAGAAATATAATTTGATACTCCAGTTAGGGGAGGGGTGGTAGAGTTAGGGGGAAAATATAATTTGTTTACTCCAGTTAGGGGAGGGGTGGTAGTTAGGGGGAAAATATAATTGGTTTACCCCAGTTAGGGGAGGGGTGGTAGTTAGGGGAGAAATATAATTTGTTTACTCCAGTTAGGGGAGGGGTGGTAGTTAGGGGGAAAATATAATTTGTTTACTCCAGTTAGGGGAGGGGAGGTAGAGTTATGGGGAAAATATAATTAGTTTACACCAGTTAGGGGAGGGGTGGTAGTTAGGGGGAAAATATAATTTGTTTACTCCAGTTAGGGGAGGGGTGGTAGTTACGGGAGAAATATAATTTGTTTACTCCAGTTAGGGGAGGGGTGGTAGAGTTAGGGGGAAAATATAATTTGTTTACTCCAGTTAGGGGAGGGGTGGTAGTTAGGGAGAAAATATAATTTGTTTACCCCAGTTAGGGGAGGGGTGGTAGTTAGGGGGAAAATATAATTTGTTTACTCCAGTTAGGGGAGGGGTGGTAGTTAGGGGGGAAATATAATTTGTTTACTCCAGTTAGGGGAGGGGTGGTAGTTAGGGAGAAAATATAATTTGTTTACTCCAGTTAGGGGAGGGGTGGTAGTTAGGGGGAAATATAATTTGTTTACCCCAGTTAGGGGAGGGGTGGTAGTTAGGGGAGAAATATAATTAGTTTACCCCAGTTAGGGGAGGGGTGGTAGTTAGGGGAGAAATATAATTTGTTTACTCCAGTTAGGGGAGGGGTGGTAGTTAGGGGGAAAATATAATTTGTTTACTCCAGTTAGGGGAGGGGAGGTAGAGTTATGGGGGAAATATTTAGTTTACTCCAGTTAGGGGAGGGGTGGTAGTTAGGGGGAAAATATAATTTGTTTACCCCAGTTAGGGGAGGGGTGGTAGTTAGGGGGGAAATATAATTTGTTTACCCCAGTTAGGGGAGGGGTGGTAGAGTTAGGGGGAAATATAATTTGTTTACCCCAGTTAGGGGAGGGGTGGTAGAGTTAGGGGGAAAATATAATTTGTTTACCCCAGTTAGGGGAGGGGTGGTAGAGTTAGGGAGAAAATATAATTTGTTTACCCCAGTTAGGGGAGGGGTGGTAGTTAGGGGGAAAATATAATTTGTTTACCCCAGTTAGGGGAGGGGTGGTAGTTAGGGGGAAAATATAACTTGTTTACTCCAGTTAGGGGAGGGGTGGTAGTTAGGGGGAAATTATAATTTGTTTACTCCAGTTAGGGGAGGGGTGGTAGTTAGGGAGAAAATATAATTTGTTTACCCCAGTTAGGGGAGGGGTGGTAGAGTTAGGGGGAAAATATAATTTGTTTACTCCAGTTAGGGGAGGGGTGGTAGTTAGGGGGGAAATGTAATTTGTTTACTCCAGTTAGGGGAGGGGTGGTAGTTAAAGGAGAAATATAATTTGTTTACCCCAGTTAGGGGAGGGGTGGTAGTTAGGTGGAAAATATAAGTTGTTTACTCCAGTTTGGGGAGGGGTGGTAGAGTTAGGGGGGAAATATAATTTGTTTACCCCAGTTAGGCTAGGGGTGGTAGTTAGGGGGAAAATATAATTTGTTTACTCCAGTTAGGGGAGGGGTGGTAGTTAGGGGGAAAATATAATTTGTTTACTCCAGTTAGGGGAGGGGTGGTAGAGTTAGGGGGAAATATAATTTGTTTACTCCAGTTAGGGGAGGGGTGGTAGTTAGGGGGGAAATATAATTTGTTTACTCCAGTTAGGGGAGGGGTGGTAGTTA
>NW_027260098.1:0-16894 GCF_045791955.1 Oncorhynchus clarkii lewisi
ACTCCTTTGCTCCTCTCACACTCCAATGCTCCTCTCCTTCTCCCCCTCTCTACTCATATCCCTCTCTCTGCTCCTCTCCCTCTCCTCTGCTCCTCTCCCTCTCCTCTGCTCCTCTCACTCTCTCTGCTCCTCTCCCTCTCCTCTGCTCCTCTCCCTCTCTCTGCTGCACTCCCTCTCTGCTCCTCTCCCTCTCCTCTGCTCCTCTCATTCTCCAATGCTCCTCTCCATGTCCTCTGCTCCTCTCCCTCTCTCTGCTCTTCTCCCTCCCTCTCCTCCTTTCCCTCTCTCTACTCCTCTCCCTCTCTTCTGCTCCTCTCACACTCCTCTGCTCCTCTCCTCTGCTCCTCTCCCTCTCTCTGCTCCTCTCCCTCTCTCTGCTCCTCTCCCTCTCTCTGCTCCACTCCCTCTCCTCTGCTCCTCTCACTCTCCACTGCTCCTCTCCCTCTCCTCTGCTCCTCTCACTCTCCTCTGCTCCTCTCACACTCCACTGCTCCTCTCCCTCTTCTCTGCTCCTCTCCCTCTATCTGCTCCGCTCCCTCCCTCTCTCTGCTCCTCTCCTTCTCCTCTGCTCCTCTCACTATCATCTGCTCCTCTCCATCTCTATGCTCCTCTCCCTCTCCTCTGCTCCTCTCACACTCCTCTGCTCCTCTACTCTTCTCCTCGCTCTCTCTGCTCCTCTCCCTCTCTCTGCTCCTCTCCCTCTCTTTTGCTCCTCTCACACTCCAATGCTCCTCTCCTTCTCCCCCTCTCTACTCATATCCCTCTCTCTGCTCCTCTCCCTCTCCTCTGCTCCTCTCCCTCTCCTCTGCTCCTCTCACTCTCTCTGCTCCTCTCCCTCTCCTCTGCTCCTCTCCCTCTCTCTGCTGCACTCCCTCTCTGCTCCTCTCCCTCTCCTCTGCTCCTCTCATTCTCCAATGCTCCTCTCCATGTCCTCTGCTCCTCTCCCTCTCTCTGCTCTTCTCCCTCCCTCTCCTCCTTTCCCTCTCTCTACTCCTCTCCCTCTCTCTGCTCCTCTCACACTCCACTGTTCCTCTCCCTCTTCTCTGCTCCTCTCCCTCTCTCTGCTCCTCTCCCTCTCTTCTGCTCCTCTCACACTCCTCTGCTCCTCTCCTCTGCTCCTCTCCCTCTCTCTGCTCCTCTCCCTCTCTCTGCTCCTCTCCCTCTCTCTGCTCCACTCCCTCTCCTCTGCTCCTCTCACTCTCCACTGCTCCTCTCCCTCTCCTCTGCTCCTCTCACTCTCCTCTGCTCCTCTCACACTCCACTGCTCCTCTCCCTCTTCTCTGCTCCTCTCCCTCTATCTGCTCCTCTCCCTCCCTCTCTCTGCTCCTCTCCTTCTCCTCTGCTCCTCTCACTATCATCTGCTCCTCTCCATCTCTATGCTCCTCTCCCTCTCCTCTGCTCCTCTCACACTCCTCTGCTCCTCTACTCTTCTCCTCGCTCTCTCTGCTCCTCTCCCTCTCTCTGCTCCTCTCCCTCTCTTTTGCTCCTCTCACACTCCTCTGCTCCTCTCCTCTGCTCCTCTCCCTCTCTCTGCTCCTCTTCCTCTCTCTGCTCCTCTCCCTCTCTCTGCTCCTCTCCCTCTTCTCTGCTCCTCTCCCTCTCTCTGCTCCTCTCCCTATCTCTGCTCCTCTCCGTCTCCTCTGCTCCACTCCCTCTCTCCTCTCCTCTCCCCCTCCTCTGCTACTAAATTCTCCACTGCTCCTCTCCCTCTCCTCTGCTCCTCTCCCTCTCGCTGCTCCTCTCCCTCCCTCTGCTCCTCTCCCTCTCTCTGCTCCACTCACTCTCCTCTGCTCCTCTCACTCTCCTCTGCTCCTCTCCCTCTCTTTGCCCCTCTCACACTCCACTGCTCCTCTCCCTCTTCTCTGCTCCTCTCCCTCTCTCTGCTCCTCTCCCTCTCTCTGCTCCTCTCCCTCTCCTCTGCTCTTCTCACTCTCCTCTGCTCCTCTCCATCTCTCTGCTCCTCTCCCTCTCCTCTGCTCCTCTCTCACTCCCCTGCTCCTCTCACACTCCTCTGCTCCTCTCCCTCTCTGCTCCTCTCCATCTCTCTGCTCCTCTCCCTCTCCTCTGCTACTCTCACACTCCTCTGCTACTCTCACACTTCTCTGTTCCTCTCCCTCTCTGCTCCTTTCCCTCTACTCTGCTCCTCTCCGTCTCCTCTGCTCCTCTCACACTCCTCTGCTCCTCTACTCTTCTCCTCTAACACTCCTCTGCTCCTCTCACACTCCACTGCTCCAATCCCCCTCTGCTCCTCTCCCTCTCTGCTGCTCCTCTCACACTCATCTGCTCCTCTCCTCTGCTCCTCTCTCTCTCTCTGCTCCTCTCCCATTCTCTGCTCCTCTCCCTCTCCTCTGCTCCTGTCAAACTCCACTGCTCCTCTCCCTCTTCTCTGCTCCTCTCCCTCTTCTCTGCTCCTATCCCGCGCTCTGCTCCTCTCCCTCTCCTCTGCTCCTCTCACACTCCTCTGCTCCTCTCACTCTCCACTGCTCCTCTCCCTCTCCTCTGCTCCTCTCCCTCTCTCTGCTCCTCTCCCTCTGCTCCTCTCCCTCTCTCTGCTCCTCTCACTCTCCTCTGCTGCTCTCACTCTCCTCTGCTCCTCTCCCTCTTTATGCTCCTCTCACACTCCACTGCTCATCTCCCTCTTCTCTGCTCCTATCCCTCTCTCTGCTCCTCTCCCTCTCCTCTGCTCCTCTCACACTCCTCTGCTCCTCTCACACTCCTCTGCTCCTCTCCCTCTGCTCCTCTCCCTCTGCTCCTCTCCCTCTCTCTGCTCATCTCACTCTCCGTTGCTCCTCTCTCACTCCTCTGCTCCTCTCCTCTGTTCATCTCTCTCTCTGCTCCTCTCCCTTTCTCTGCTCCTCTCCCTCTCTGCTCCTCTCCCTCTCTTCTGTTCCTCTCCCTCTCCTCTGCTCCTCTCCCTCTCCTCTGTTCCTCTCACTCTCCTCTGCTCCTCTCCCTCTCCTCTGCTCCTCTCCCTCTCTCTGCTCCTCTCCCTCCCTCTGCTCCTCTCTTTCTCTCTGCTCCTCTCCCTCCCTCTGCTCCTCTCCCTCTCTCTGCTCCTCTCACTCTCCTCTGCTCCTCTCCCTCTCTCTGCTCCTCTCCCTCCCTCTGCTCCTCTCTTTCTCTCTGCTCCTCTCCCTCCCTCTGCTCCTCTCACTCTCCTCTGCTCCTCTCACACTCCACTGCTCCTCTCCCTCTTCTCTGCTCCTCTCCCTCTATCTGCTCCGCTCCCTCCCTCTCTCTGCTCCTCTCCTTCTCCTCTGCTCCTCTCACTATCATCTGCTCCTCTCCATCTCTATGCTCCTCTCCCTCTCCTCTGCTCCTCTCACACTCCTCTGCTCCTCTACTCTTCTCCTCGCTCTCTCTGCTCCTCTCCCTCTCTCTGCTCCTCTCCCTCTCTTTTGCTCCTCTCACACTCCAATGCTCCTCTCCTTCTCCCCCTCTCTACTCATATCCCTCTCTCTGCTCCTCTCCCTCTCCTCTGCTCCTCTCCCTCTCCTCTGCTCCTCTCACTCTCTCTGCTCCTCTCCCTCTCCTCTGCTCCTCTCCCTCTCTCTGCTGCACTCCCTCTCTGCTCCTCTCCCTCTCCTCTGCTCCTCTCATTCTCCAATGCTCCTCTCCATGTCCTCTGCTCCTCTCCCTCTCTCTGCTCTTCTCCCTCCCTCTCCTCCTTTCCCTCTCTCTACTCCTCTCCCTCTCTCTGCTCCTCTCACACTCCACTGTTCCTCTCCCTCTTCTCTGCTCCTCTCCCTCTCTCTGCTCCTCTCCCTCTCTTCTGCTCCTCTCACACTCCTCTGCTCCTCTCCTCTGCTCCTCTCCCTCTCTCTGCTCCTCTCCCTCTCTCTGCTCCTCTCCCTCTCTCTGCTCCACTCCCTCTCCTCTGCTCCTCTCACTCTCCACTGCTCCTCTCCCTCTCCTCTGCTCCTCTCACTCTCCTCTGCTCCTCTCACACTCCACTGCTCCTCTCCCTCTTCTCTGCTCCTCTCCCTCTATCTGCTCCTCTCCCTCCCTCTCTCTGCTCCTCTCCTTCTCCTCTGCTCCTCTCACTATCATCTGCTCCTCTCCATCTCTATGCTCCTCTCCCTCTCCTCTGCTCCTCTCACACTCCTCTGCTCCTCTACTCTTCTCCTCGCTCTCTCTGCTCCTCTCCCTCTCTCTGCTCCTCTCCCTCTCTTTTGCTCCTCTCACACTCCTCTGCTCCTCTCCTCTGCTCCTCTCCCTCTCTCTGCTCCTCTTCCTCTCTCTGCTCCTCTCCCTCTCTCTGCTCCTCTCCCTCTTCTCTGCTCCTCTCCCTCTCTCTGCTCCTCTCCCTATCTCTGCTCCTCTCCGTCTCCTCTGCTCCACTCCCTCTCTCCTCTCCTCTCCCCCTC
Source organism: Oncorhynchus clarkii lewisi (assembly GCF_045791955.1). Lineage (NCBI taxonomy): Eukaryota > Metazoa > Chordata > Actinopteri > Salmoniformes > Salmonidae > Oncorhynchus > Oncorhynchus clarkii. The sequence continues at coordinate 4,368 of NW_027260098.1, forward strand.
CTCTGCTACTAAATTCTCCACTGCTCCTCTCCCTCTCCTCTGCTCCTCTCCCTCTCGCTGCTCCTCTCCCTCCCTCTGCTCCTCTCCCTCTCTCTGCTCCACTCACTCTCCTCTGCTCCTCTCACTCTCCTCTGCTCCTCTCCCTCTCTTTGCCCCTCTCACACTCCACTGCTCCTCTCCCTCTTCTCTGCTCCTCTCCCTCTCTCTGCTCCTCTCCCTCTCTCTGCTCCTCTCCCTCTCCTCTGCTCTTCTCACTCTCCTCTGCTCCTCTCCATCTCTCTGCTCCTCTCCCTCTCCTCTGCTCCTCTCTCACTCCCCTGCTCCTCTCACACTCCTCTGCTCCTCTCCCTCTCTGCTCCTCTCCATCTCTCTGCTCCTCTCCCTCTCCTCTGCTACTCTCACACTCCTCTGCTACTCTCACACTTCTCTGTTCCTCTCCCTCTCTGCTCCTTTCCCTCTACTCTGCTCCTCTCCGTCTCCTCTGCTCCTCTCACACTCCTCTGCTCCTCTACTCTTCTCCTCTAACACTCCTCTGCTCCTCTCACACTCCACTGCTCCAATCCCCCTCTGCTCCTCTCCCTCTCTGCTGCTCCTCTCACACTCATCTGCTCCTCTCCTCTGCTCCTCTCTCTCTCTGCTCCTCTCCCATTCTCTGCTCCTCTCCCTCTCCTCTGCTCCTGTCAAACTCCACTGCTCCTCTCCCTCTTCTCTGCTCCTCTCCCTCTTCTCTGCTCCTATCCCGCGCTCTGCTCCTCTCCCTCTCCTCTGCTCCTCTCACACTCCTCTGCTCCTCTCACTCTCCACTGCTCCTCTCCCTCTCCTCTGCTCCTCTCCCTCTCTCTGCTCCTCTCCCTCTGCTCCTCTCCCTCTCTCTGCTCCTCTCACTCTCCTCTGCTGCTCTCACTCTCCTCTGCTCCTCTCCCTCTTTATGCTCCTCTCACACTCCACTGCTCATCTCCCTCTTCTCTGCTCCTATCCCTCTCTCTGCTCCTCTCCCTCTCCTCTGCTCCTCTCACACTCCTCTGCTCCTCTCACACTCCTCTGCTCCTCTCCCTCTGCTCCTCTCCCTCTGCTCCTCTCCCTCTCTCTGCTCATCTCACTCTCCGTTGCTCCTCTCTCACTCCTCTGCTCCTCTCCTCTGTTCATCTCTCTCTCTGCTCCTCTCCCTTTCTCTGCTCCTCTCCCTCTCTGCTCCTCTCCCTCTCTTCTGTTCCTCTCCCTCTCCTCTGCTCCTCTCCCTCTCCTCTGTTCCTCTCACTCTCCTCTGCTCCTCTCCCTCTCCTCTGCTCCTCTCCCTCTCTCTGCTCCTCTCCCTCCCTCTGCTCCTCTCTTTCTCTCTGCTCCTCTCCCTCCCTCTGCTCCTCTCCCTCTCTCTGCTCCTCTCACTCTCCTCTGCTCCTCTCCCTCTCTCTGCTCCTCTCCCTCCCTCTGCTCCTCTCTTTCTCTCTGCTCCTCTCCCTCCCTCTGCTCCTCTCACTCTCCTCTGCTCCTCTCACACTCCACTGCTCCTCTCCCTCTTCTCTGCTCCTCTCCCTCTATCTGCTCCGCTCCCTCCCTCTCTCTGCTCCTCTCCTTCTCCTCTGCTCCTCTCACTATCATCTGCTCCTCTCCATCTCTATGCTCCTCTCCCTCTCCTCTGCTCCTCTCACACTCCTCTGCTCCTCTACTCTTCTCCTCGCTCTCTCTGCTCCTCTCCCTCTCTCTGCTCCTCTCCCTCTCTTTTGCTCCTCTCACACTCCAATGCTCCTCTCCTTCTCCCCCTCTCTACTCATATCCCTCTCTCTGCTCCTCTCCCTCTCCTCTGCTCCTCTCCCTCTCCTCTGCTCCTCTCACTCTCTCTGCTCCTCTCCCTCTCCTCTGCTCCTCTCCCTCTCTCTGCTGCACTCCCTCTCTGCTCCTCTCCCTCTCCTCTGCTCCTCTCATTCTCCAATGCTCCTCTCCATGTCCTCTGCTCCTCTCCCTCTCTCTGCTCTTCTCCCTCCCTCTCCTCCTTTCCCTCTCTCTACTCCTCTCCCTCTCTCTGCTCCTCTCACACTCCACTGTTCCTCTCCCTCTTCTCTGCTCCTCTCCCTCTCTCTGCTCCTCTCCCTCTCTTCTGCTCCTCTCACACTCCTCTGCTCCTCTCCTCTGCTCCTCTCCCTCTCTCTGCTCCTCTCCCTCTCTCTGCTCCTCTCCCTCTCTCTGCTCCACTCCCTCTCCTCTGCTCCTCTCACTCTCCACTGCTCCTCTCCCTCTCCTCTGCTCCTCTCACTCTCCTCTGCTCCTCTCACACTCCACTGCTCCTCTCCCTCTTCTCTGCTCCTCTCCCTCTATCTGCTCCTCTCCCTCCCTCTCTCTGCTCCTCTCCTTCTCCTCTGCTCCTCTCACTATCATCTGCTCCTCTCCATCTCTATGCTCCTCTCCCTCTCCTCTGCTCCTCTCACACTCCTCTGCTCCTCTACTCTTCTCCTCGCTCTCTCTGCTCCTCTCCCTCTCTCTGCTCCTCTCCCTCTCTTTTGCTCCTCTCACACTCCTCTGCTCCTCTCCTCTGCTCCTCTCCCTCTCTCTGCTCCTCTTCCTCTCTCTGCTCCTCTCCCTCTCTCTGCTCCTCTCCCTCTTCTCTGCTCCTCTCCCTCTCTCTGCTCCTCTCCCTATCTCTGCTCCTCTCCGTCTCCTCTGCTCCACTCCCTCTCTCCTCTCCTCTCCCCCTCCTCTGCTACTAAATTCTCCACTGCTCCTCTCCCTCTCCTCTGCTCCTCTCCCTCTCGCTGCTCCTCTCCCTCCCTCTGCTCCTCTCCCTCTCTCTGCTCCACTCACTCTCCTCTGCTCCTCTCACTCTCCTCTGCTCCTCTCCCTCTCTTTGCCCCTCTCACACTCCACTGCTCCTCTCCCTCTTCTCTGCTCCTCTCCCTCTCTCTGCTCCTCTCCCTCTCTCTGCTCCTCTCCCTCTCCTCTGCTCTTCTCACTCTCCTCTGCTCCTCTCCATCTCTCTGCTCCTCTCCCTCTCCTCTGCTCCTCTCTCACTCCCCTGCTCCTCTCACACTCCTCTGCTCCTCTCCCTCTCTGCTCCTCTCCATCTCTCTGCTCCTCTCCCTCTCCTCTGCTACTCTCACACTCCTCTGCTACTCTCACACTTCTCTGTTCCTCTCCCTCTCTGCTCCTTTCCCTCTACTCTGCTCCTCTCCGTCTCCTCTGCTCCTCTCACACTCCTCTGCTCCTCTACTCTTCTCCTCTAACACTCCTCTGCTCCTCTCACACTCCACTGCTCCAATCCCCCTCTGCTCCTCTCCCTCTCTGCTGCTCCTCTCACACTCATCTGCTCCTCTCCTCTGCTCCTCTCTCTCTCTGCTCCTCTCCCATTCTCTGCTCCTCTCCCTCTCCTCTGCTCCTGTCAAACTCCACTGCTCCTCTCCCTCTTCTCTGCTCCTCTCCCTCTTCTCTGCTCCTATCCCGCGCTCTGCTCCTCTCCCTCTCCTCTGCTCCTCTCACACTCCTCTGCTCCTCTCACTCTCCACTGCTCCTCTCCCTCTCCTCTGCTCCTCTCCCTCTCTCTGCTCCTCTCCCTCTGCTCCTCTCCCTCTCTCTGCTCCTCTCACTCTCCTCTGCTGCTCTCACTCTCCTCTGCTCCTCTCCCTCTTTATGCTCCTCTCACACTCCACTGCTCATCTCCCTCTTCTCTGCTCCTATCCCTCTCTCTGCTCCTCTCCCTCTCCTCTGCTCCTCTCACACTCCTCTGCTCCTCTCACACTCCTCTGCTCCTCTCCCTCTGCTCCTCTCCCTCTGCTCCTCTCCCTCTCTCTGCTCATCTCACTCTCCGTTGCTCCTCTCTCACTCCTCTGCTCCTCTCCTCTGTTCATCTCTCTCTCTGCTCCTCTCCCTTTCTCTGCTCCTCTCCCTCTCTGCTCCTCTCCCTCTCTTCTGTTCCTCTCCCTCTCCTCTGCTCCTCTCCCTCTCCTCTGTTCCTCTCACTCTCCTCTGCTCCTCTCCCTCTCCTCTGCTCCTCTCCCTCTCTCTGCTCCTCTCCCTCCCTCTGCTCCTCTCTTTCTCTCTGCTCCTCTCCCTCCCTCTGCTCCTCTCCCTCTCTCTGCTCCTCTCACTCTCCTCTGTTCCTCTCCCACTCTTCTGGTCCTCTCCCTCACCTCTCCTCCTCTCCCTCTCCTCTTTTCCTCTCACTCTCCACTGCTCCTCTCCCTCTCCTCTGCTCCTCTCCCTCTCTCTGCTCCTCTCCCTCCCTCTGCTCCTCTCCCTCTCTCTGCTCCTCTCACTCTCCTTTGCTCCTCTCACTCTCCTCTGCTCCTCTCCCTCTTTATGCTCCTCTAACACTCCACTGCTCATCTCCCTCTTCTCTGCTCCTATCCCTCTCTCTGCTCCTCTCCCTCTCCTCTGCTCCTCTCACACTCCTCCGCTCCTCTCACACTCCTCTGCTCCTCTCCTCTGCTCCTCTCCCTCTCTCTGCTCATCTCACTCTCTGCTGCTCCTCTCTCACTCCTCTGCTCCTCTCCTCTGTTAATCTCTCTCTCTGCTCTGCTCCCTTTCTCTGCTCCTCTCCCTCTCTGCTCCTCTCCCTCTCCTCTGCTCCTCTCCCTCTCCTCTGTTCCTCTCACTCTCCACTGCTCCTCTCCCTCTCCTCTGCTCCTCTCCCTCTCTCTGCTCCTCTCCCTCCCTCTGCTCCTCTCTTTCTCTCTGCTCCTCTCCCTCCCTCTGCTCCTCTCCCTCTCTCTGCTCCTCTCACTCTCCTCTGTTCCTCTCCCTCTCTTCTGTTCCTCTCCCTCTCCTCTCCTCCTCTCCCTCTCCTCTGTTCCTCTCACTCTCCACTGCTCCTCTCCCTCTCCTCTGCCCCTCTCCCTCTCTCTGCTCCTCTCCCTCCCTCTGCTCATCTCCCTCTCTCTGCTCCTCTCACTCTCCTCTGCTCCTCTGTCTCTTTCTGCTCCTCTCACACTCCACTGCTCCTCTCCCTCTTCTCTGCTCCTATCCCTCTCTGCTCCTCTCGCTCTCCTCTGCTCCTCTCCCTCTCCTCTGCTCCTCTTCCTCTCTCTACTCCTCTCCCTCTCTTTGCTCCTCTCACTCTCCTCTGCTCCTCTCACTCTCCTCTGCTCCTCTCCATCTCTCTGCTCCTCTCCCTCTCCTCTGCTCCTGTCAAACTCCACTGCTCCTCTCCCTCTTCTCTGCTCCTCTCCCTCTTCTCTGCTCCTATCCCGCGCTCTGCTCCTCTCCCTCTCCTCTGCTCCTCTCACACTCCTCTGCTCCTCTCACTCTCCAATGCTCCTATCCCTCTCTCTGCTCCTCTCCCTCTCCTCTGCTCCTCTCACACTCCTCTGCTCCTCTCACACTCCTCTGCTCCTCTCCCTCTGCTCCTCTCCCTCTCTCTGCTCATCTCACTCTCCGCTGCTCCTCTCTCACTCCTCTGCTCCTCTCCTCTGTTCATCTCTCTCTCTGCTCCTCTCCCTTTCTCTGCTCCTCTCCCTCTCTGCTCCTCTCCCTCTCTTCTGTTCCTCTCCCTCTCCTCTGCTCCTCTCCCTCTCCTCTGTTCCTCTCACTCTCCTCTGCTCCTCTCCCTCTCCTCTGCTCATCTCCTTCTCTCTGCTCCTCTCCCTCCCTCTGCTCCTCTCTTTCTCTCTGCTCCTCTCCCTCTCTCTGCTCCTCTCCCTCTCCTCTGCTCCTCTCACACTCCTCTGCTCCTCTCACACTCCTCTGCTCCTCTCCTCTGCTCCTCTCCCTCTCTCTGCTCATCTCACTCTCTGCTGCTCCTCTCTCACTCCTCTGCTCCTCTCCTCTGTTAATCTCTCTCTCTGCTCTGCTCCCTTTCTCTGCTCCTCTACCTCTCTGCTCCTCTCCCTCTCCTCTGCTCCTCTCCCTCTCCTCTGTTCCTCTCACTCTCCACTGCTCCTCTCCCTCTCCTCTGCTCCTCTCCCTCTCTCTGCTCCTCTCCCTCCCTCTGCTCCTCTCTTTCTCTCTGCTCCTCTCCCTCCCTCTGCTCCTCTCCCTCTCTCTGCTCCTCTCACTCTCCTCTGTTCCTCTCCCTCTCTTCTGTTCCTCTCCCTCTCCTCTCCTCCTCTCCCTCTCCTCTGTTCCTCTCACTCTCCACTGCTCCTCTCCCTCTCCTCTGCCCCTCTCCCTCTCTCTGCTCCTCTCCCTCCCTCTGCTCATCTCCCTCTCTCTGCTCCTCTCACTCTCCTCTGCTCCTCTGTCTCTTTCTGCTCCTCTCACACTCCACTGCTCCTCTCCCTCTTCTCTGCTCCTATCCCTCTCTGCTCCTCTCGCTCTCCTCTGCTCCTCTCCCTCTCCTCTGCTCCTCTTCCTCTCTCTACTCCTCTCCCTCTCTTTGCTCCTCTCACTCTCCTCTGCTCCTCTCAATCTCCTCTGCTCCTCTCCATCTCTCTGCTCCTCTCCCTCTCCTCTGCTCCTGTCAAACTCCACTGCTCCTCTCCCTCTTCTCTGCTCCTCTCCCTCTTCTCTGCTCCTATCCCGCGCTCTGCTCCTCTCCCTCTCCTCTGCTCCTCTCACACTCCTCTGCTCCTCTCACTCTCCAATGCTCCTATCCCTCTCTCTGCCCCTCTCCCTCTCCTCTGCTCCTCTCACACTCCTCTGCTCCTCTCACACTCCTCTGCTCCTCTCCCTCTGCTCCTCTCCCTCTCTCTGCTCATCTCACTCTCCGCTGCTCCTCTCTCACTCCTCTGCTCCTCTCCTCTGTTCATCTCTCTCTCTGCTCCTCTCCCTTTCTCTGCTCCTCTCCCTCTCTGCTCCTCTCCCTCTCTTCTGTTCCTCTCCCTCTCCTCTGCTCCTCTCCCTCTCCTCTGTTCCTCTCACTCTCCTCTGCTCCTCTCCCTCTCCTCTGCTCATCTCCTTCTCTCTGCTCCTCTCCCTCCCTCTGCTCCTCTCTTTCTCTCTGCTCCTCTCCCTCCCTCTGCTCCTCTCCCTCTCTCTGCTCCTCTCACTCTCCTCTGTTCCTCTCCCACTCTTCTGGTCCTCTCCCTCACCTCTCCTCCTCTCCCTCTCCTCTGTTCCTCTCACTCTCCACTGCTCCTCTCCCTCTCCTCTGCTCCTCTCCCTCTCTCTGCTCCTCTTCCTCCCTCTGCTCCTCTCCCTCTCTCTGCTCCTCTCACTCTCCTCTGCTCCTCTCACTCTCCTCTGCTCCTCTCCCTCTTTATGCTCCTCTAACACTCCACTGCTCATCTCCCTCTTCTCTGCTCCTATCCCTCTCTCTGCTCCTCTCCCTCTCCTCTGCTCCTCTCACACTCCTCTGCTCCTCTCACACTCCTCTGCTCCTCTCCTCTGCTCCTCTCCCTCTCTCTGCTCATCTCACTCTCTGCTGCTCCTCTCTCACTCCTCTGCTCCTCTCCTCTGTTCATCTCTCTCTCTGCTCTGCTCCCTTTCTCTGCTCCTCTCCCCCTCTGCTCCTCTCCCTCTCCTCTGCTCCTCTCCCTCTCCTCTGTTCCTCTCACTCTCCACTGCTCCTCTCCCTCTCCTCTGCTCCTCTCCCTCTCTCTGCTCCTCTCCCTCCCTCTGCTCCTCTCTTTCTCTCTGCTCCTCTCCCTCCCTCTGCTCCTCTCCCTCTCTCTGCTCCTCTCACTCTCCTCTGTTCCTCTCCCTCTCTTCTGTTCCTCTCCCTCTCCTCTCCCCCTCTCCTCTGTTCCTCTCACTCTCCACTGCTCCTCTCCCTCTCCTCTGCCCCTCTCCCTCTCTCTGCTCCTCTCCCTCCCTCTGCTCATCTCCCTCTCTCTGCTCCTCTCACTCTCCTCTGCTCCTCTGTCTCTTTCTGCTCCTCTCACACTCCACTGCTCCTCTCCCTCTTCTCTGCTCCTATCCCTCTCTGCTCCTCTCGCTCTCCTCTGCTCCTCTCCCTCTCCTCTGCTCCTCTTCCTCTCTCTACTCCTCTCCCTCTCTTTGCTCCTCTCACTCTCCTCTGCTCCTCTCACTCTCCTCTGCTCCTCTCCATCTCTCTGCTCCTCTCCCTCTCCTCTGCTCCTGTCAAACTCCACTGCTCCTCTCCCTCTCTCTGCTCCTCTCACTCTCCCCTGTTCCTCTCCCACTCTTCTGGTCCTCTCCCTCACCTCTCCTCCTCTCCCTCTCCTCTGTTCCTCTCACTCTCCACTGCTCCTCTCCCTCTCCTCTGCTCCTCTCCCTCTCTCTGCTCCTCTCCCTCCCTCTGCTCCTCTCTTTCTCTCTGCTCCTCTCCCTCCCTCTGCTCCTCTCCCTCTCTCTGCTCCTCTCACTCTCCTCTGCTCCTCTGTCTCTTTCTGCTCCTCTCACACTCCACTGCTCCTCTCCCTCTTCTCTGCTCCTATCCCTCTCTGCTCCTCTCGCTCTCCTCTGCTCCTCTCCCTCTCCTCTGCTCCTCTCCTCTGTTCATCTCTCTCTCTGCTCTGCTCCCTTTCTCTGCTCCTCTCCCTCTCTGCTCCTCTCCCTCTCCTCTGCTCCTCTCCCTCTCCTCTGCTCCTCTCCCTCTCTCTGCTCCTCTCCCTCCCTCTGCTCCTCTCTTTCTCTCTGCTCCTCTCCCTCCCTCTGCTCCTCTCCCTCTCTCTGCTCCTCTCACTCTCCCCTGTTCCTCTCCCACTCTTCTGGTCCTCTCCCTCACCTCTCCTCCTCTCCCTCTCCTCTGTTCCTCTCACTCTCCACTGCTCCTCTCCCTCTCCTCTGCTCCTCTCCCTCTCTCTGCTCCTCTCCCTCCCTCTGCTCCTCTCCCTCTCTCTGCTCCTCTCACTCTCCTCTGCTCCTCTCCCTCTTTATGCTCCTCTAACACTCCACTGCTCATCTCCCTCTTCTCTGCTCCTATCCCTCTCTCTGCTCCTCTCCCTCTCCTCTGCTCCTCTCACACTCCTCTGCTCCTCTCAAACTCCTCTGCTCCTCTCCTCTGCTCCTCTCCCTCTCTCTGCTCATCTCACTCTCTGCTGCTCCTCTCTCACTCCTCTGCTCCTCTCCTCTGTTCATCTCTCTCTCTGCTCTGCTCCCTTTCTCTGCTCCTCTCCCTCTCTGCTCCTCTCCCTCTCCTCTACCCCTCTCCCTCTCTCTGCTCCTCTCCCTCCCTCTGCTCCTCTCCCTCTCTCTGCTCCTCTCACTCTCCTCTGCTCCTCTGTCTCTTTCTGCTCCTCTCACACTCCACTGCTCCTCTCCCTCTTCTCTGCTCCTATCCCTCTCTGCTCCTCTCGCTCTCCTCTGCTCCTCTCCCTCTCCTCTGCTCCTCTTCCTCTCTCTACTCCTCTCCCTCCCTCTGCTCCTCTCCCTCTCTTTGCTCCTCTCACTCTCCTCTGCTCCTCTCACTCTCCTCTGCTCCTCTCCCTCTTTATGCTCCTCTCACACTCCACTGCTCATCTCCCTCTTCTCTGCTCCTATCCCTCTCGCTGCTCCTCTCCATCTCCTCTGCTCCTCTCACACTCCTCTGCTCCTCTCACACTCCTCTGCTCCTCTCCTCTGCTCCTCTCTCTTTCTCTGCTCATCTCACTCTCCGCTGCTCCTCTCACACTCCTCTGCTCCTCTCCCTTTCTCTGCTCCTCTCCCTCTCTGCTCCTCTCCCTCTCCTCTGTCCCTCTCCCTCTCCTCTGCTCCTCTCCCTCTCCTATATTCTCCTTCTCCCTCTCTGCTCCTCTCCCTCTCTTCTGTTCCTCTCCCTCTCCTCTGCTCCCCTCCCTCTCCTCTGTTCCTCTCACTCTCCACTGCTCCTCTCCCTCTCCTCTGCTCCTCTCCCTTCCTCTGCTCCTCTCCCTCCCTCTGCTCCTCTCTTTCTCTCTCCTCCTCTCCCTCCCTCTGCTCCTCTCCCTCTCTCTGCTCCTCTCACTCTCCTCTGTTCCTCTCCCTCTCTTCTGTTCCTCTCCCTCTCCTCTGCTCCTCTCCCTCTCCTCTGTTCCTCTCACTCTCCACTGCTCCTCTCACTCTCCACTGCTCCTCTCCCTCTCATCTGCTCCTCTCCCTCTCTCTGCTCCTCTCCCTCCCTCTGCTCCTCTCCCTCTCTCTGCTCCTCTCACTCTCCTCTGCTCCTCTCCCTCTTTCTGCTCATCTCACACTCCACTGCTCCTCTCCCTCTTCTCTGCTCCTTTCCCTCTCTCTGCTCCTCTCCCTCTCCTCTTCTCCTCTCCCTCGCTCTGCTCCTTTCCCTCCCTCTGCTCCTCTCCCTCTCTCTGCTCCTCTCACTCTCCTCTGCTACTCTCACTCTCCTCTGCTCCTCTCCCTCTTTCTGCTCCTTCACACTCCACTGCTCCTCTCCCTCTTCTCTGCTCCTATCCCTCTCTCTGCTCCTCTCCCTCTCCTCTGCTCCTCTCACACTCCTCTGCTCCTCTCACACTCCTCTGCTCCTCTCCCTCTCTGCTCCTCTCCCTCTCCTATGCTTCTCTCCCTCTCCTCTGCTCCTCTCTCTCTCTGCTCCTCTCCTCTCCTCTGCTCCTCTCCCTCTCCTCTGCTCCTCTCCCTCTCCTCTGCTCCCCTCCATCTCCTCTCCTCTGCTCCTCTCCCTCTCCTCTGCTCCTCTCCTCTGCTCCTCTCTCACTCCTCTGCTCCTTTCCCTCTCTCCTGCTCCTCTCTCACTCCTCTGCCTCTTTCCCTCTCTCCTGCCCCTCTCTCCTATCCCTCTCCTCTGCTCCTCTCTCTCTCCTCTGCTCCTCTCCATCTCCTCGGCTGCTCTCCCTCTCCTCTGCTCCTTGTCCCTGTCACTGCCTCTGAGTCCCCCCACGTCCACAAGTTGAGCTGGGCTGCATGTGCTCCCTGTTTCACATTCAGGGGGCGTCCGTCCATTCTCCCGCCCGCTCTCCCACTCAATTTGCAATTAAGACCGCATTTAGACCACTGAAGCCTGAAGGCAGGTGGGTGTCCGCCGAAGGAACATGTTGCCTAGCAACTAGGGGACAGAGCCCAAGCACGCACCTGAGCGGCAGGGGGCAGTGTGGAGATAGAGAAAGAGAGAGTAATTAAGAGAGAGCGAGTGAAAGGGAGAAAGAGAGGGAGGGAGAGAGAGCCTTGCCAATACAAGGCAGAGCCACCAGGTCTTAGGGCAAGTAGGGTCCCCTTCCATGGTCCACCACTACTCCTCTCCACTGCTCTGGGGCTAGCCTCTCTCCCCTCCTTCTCTCTGCACAACTCCCAGAGGCCACGGCCCAGTGTTATCCCTCTGATCTCCAGGGAGCTGGATCACTGTCTGTTTGTGTATGTGCGTGTGTGTGAGGGAGCGAGAGTGAGAGAGAGAGAGAGAGAGAGAGAGAGAGAGAGAGAGAGAGAGAGAGAGAGAGAGAGAGAGAGAGAGAGAGAGAGAGAGAGAGAGAGAGAGAGAGAGAGAGAGAACTGAGCTGCACTTCCTATCCTCCTGCCAAATGTATGATAATATTATAGGCACATATTTCCCTCAGATTGCACAGACCCACAAGGAATTCTAAAACAAACCCGATTTTGATAAACTCCCATATCTACTGGGTGAAATACTACAGTGTGTAATCACAGCAGCAAGATTTGTGACCTGTTGCCACAAGAAAAGGGCAACCAGTGGAGAACAAACACCATTGTAAATACAACCCATATTTATGTTTATTTATTTTCCTTTTTGAACTTTAACTATTTGCACATAATTGAAACACTGTATTTAGACATAATAAGACATATTAAAATGTCTTTATTCTTTTTGAACTTCTGTGAGTGTAATGTTTACTGTTATTTTTTTATTGTTTATTTCACTTTGGTTTATTATCTATTTCACTTGCTTTGGCAATGTTAGCATAAGTTTCCCATGCCAATAAAGCCCCTTAAATTGAATTGCATTGAGAGAGAGAGAGACAGAGGCAGAGAGGCAGGCGGGCCACTGATCTAATCTGTTCAGTGGGAATCAGTGCGGACTCCCTATAGGCCTGCCTCTCCCCAAGCTGATCACACCCTTCCGGAGAGAAAGAGAGAGGGGAACATAGAACAGAGGGCTATGTGGAAACAATAAACCCCTCATATCTGGGGGCTATGCAGGCCATGGGGTCGATGGCTTGTGGTTTCGATTTGCTCTAAGTTTGGACTATTGTGTCATCTAGCAAGGAATTCACTCTACTGAACTGATTGATAACGTACCATTGTCAAGTCCATTGTGGTTTAAACAGGCTTGGTCAAAGTGTTCATTTGTACGTTTCTGGCATCACCACTGTTGGATTGGAAATGTAAACAGGTCACTTGAGATCACGATAATCGATGTTCGTCTAGGTCCCCAGGACGTCAGGAGATGCCTTCAAAACTGGCCACTAGGGGCAACGGTGAGCATTATTACCATCAAATAGGCTTGATAGGGCATTGACGGGGGATGGGCGTAAAACCGCGAGCTCCACCTTATTGTTTATATCCTATCCTATCCCAAACCATAACCCTTACCTTAAACATTCAGAATGAGTGACTAAACTTAATGATTTAACCCTATCCCAAACCATAACCCTTACCTTAAACATTCAGAATGAGTGACTAAACTTAATGATTTAACCCTATCCCAAACCATAACCCTTACCTTAAACATTCAGAATGAGTGACTAAACTTAATGATTTAACCCTATCCCAAACCATAACCCTTACCTTAAACATTCAGAATGAGTGACTAAATG
>NW_027260099.1:0-16844 GCF_045791955.1 Oncorhynchus clarkii lewisi
TGTAATACTTGAGGCATAGCAAGGTGAGCATAATATGCGTTTGTTTTTCACTGGACTGCTGGCCTGCATCTGATGGTCAGTCTGAGGGGAGGAAGGGAGCAGGGGTGAGGCTGCCATTCACCAGACTCCCCATCTCTCCGCTCTACCTCCCTCCCTCCGCTGAGAAGTGGACAGTCTTCCATCTGATGGTCAGTCTGAGGGGAGGAAGGGAGCAGGGGTGAGGCTGCCATTCACCAGACTCCCCATCTCTCCGCTCTACCTCCCTCCCTCCGCTGAGAAGTGGACAGTCTTCCATCTGATGGTCAGTCTGAGGGGAGGAAGGGAGCAGGGGTGAGGCTGCCATTCACCAGACTCCCCATCTCTCCGCTCTACCTCCCTCCCTCCGCTGAGAAGTGGACAGTCTTCCATCTGATGGTCAGTCTGAGGGGAGGAAGGGAGCAGGGGTGAGGCTGCCATTCCCCAGACTCCCCATCTCTCCGCTCTACCTCCCTCCCTCCGCTGAGAAGTGGACAGTCTTCCATCTGATGGTCAGTCTGAGGGGAGGAAGGGAGCAGGGGTGAGGCTGCCATTCACCAGACTCCCCATCTCTCCGCTCTACCTCCCTCCCTCCGCTGAGAAGTGGACAGTCTTCCAGCTGATGGCCAAACTAAAGTCGCACTGCATTTTTTCTGCCTCATGCACCAATTTATAAAGTTAAATATTCCTTGATATTAAAAAATAAGCTGTTACTAAGAACAAGCTTATCGGAACACTTGGTTTCTAAAAGTTTTGAACAAAATGGTCACAGTGATGAATAACAGCTTAAACATGAACTTCCTCATAAACCCAGTAGCTTTATGCTTTACTCATTGAGTCTCTAGTCATGCTTTTAAATCTTTGCTGTGTGTTGGAGGCTTCTTTTTGTAGTCTATGGCTTGTAGTTACTATCTTGTCCCATCGCTACAACTCCCGTACAGGCTCGGGAGAGACAAAGTTCGAAAGCCATGCATCCTCCGAAACACAACCCAACCAAGCCGCACTGCTTCTTAACACAGCGCGCATCCGAACCGGAAGCCAGCCGCACAAATGTGTCGGAGGAAACACCGTGCACCTGACGACCTGGTTAGCGTGCACTGCGCTCGGCCCGCCACAGGTGTCGCTAGTGCGTGATCCCTACCAGCCAAACCCTCCCTAACCCGGATGACGCTAGGCCAATTGTGCGTCGCCCCACGGACCTCCCGGTCGTGGCTGGCTGCGACAGAGCCTGGGCGCGAACCTACAGTTGCTGGTTGCACAGCTAGCACTGCCATGCAGTGTCCTAGACCACTGCATCACCCGGGAGGCCCGGTACATGGAAACTGAACCACAAAAGTTAATTTAGGTTAAATTAGGGTGAAGTGCCTTGATCAAGGGCACAGACTATTCACCAAGTCGGCTCGGCCATTCAAACCAGCCACCTTTCGTTTAGTGAACCCAACACTTTTAACCACTATGCTACCTACACACAACAAGTCAATTGGATGGAACCATCTCATGTGGGAAAACGCACATAATGTTTTTATGGCGCCTGTCGAATATTTGCATGAAAATCTGGTCGCCAATTGGAAGGAAACCTACCTATAGCTGGCTTATTTTGTAACAGTTTGTTGCTATACATTAACATGGTTCTTCACTGAAGGCATGTCTGGTGATTTAATGTGTATAAACTGTACTAGAGAGAGCAATAGTAATGGTGTCTTTTTGTAGGTACTAACTCCACCAGGGTAGCCTAGTGGTTAGAGCGTTGGATTAGTAACCGGAAGGTTGCAAGTTCAAACCCCCAAGCTGACAAGGTACAAATGTGTCGTTCTGCGCCTGAACAGGCAGTTAACTCACTGTTCCTAGACCGTCATTGAAAATACGAATTTGTTCTTAACTGACTTGCCTAGTTAAATAAAGGTAAACTAAATAAATAAAACCATGGCTCGTTGGACAAAGCCTATGGGAAAATGTATCCTTTTTGGGGGATAAAAGCCAAAAATAAGGTCTCTGGTAAACACAGGCTTAGGAGATGTTCTACATTTAGTTTTATGAGAATCTTCAACTAACGTCACTTTTTGTGAATTGAACTATTAATGTAATGAAAACAAGCACATAAAGGCTTCAGAATTCATAAAGGTCATGTAATTAACCGACTCAGTTACCCGGGGTAACTCATATCCAGTTTTTAGGATAACAAGCAGTCGAGCTCTATAGGTTCTTACCATGGCCTGAGCGAGGGTCTTCTGGACCAGGGTTACACAGCGCTGGTAGACAGGCTCACAGTAGGGCAGGAAGCCACTTTGCAGGGCCGTGGCCACCGACGACAGGCACTGGGGAGGCACAGGGAGAGACAGGGTTAGTTTGGTGGGCGGGGGACGGAAACAACAAAAATACAGCCTGCATATCAACAGATCAAAGTAGTGTCCTGTCAATTTGAAGAAAAAAATATTCAAATTCTTAAAATTCCCTAAATAAATAGAAATAGCATTATTTTACTGTTCCTGTGATTTCATATCAACAAAAGGAATGGAGGGAGTGGATTTATAACTTCTCAGATACAGAAGTCAGTCAATCCCCGTTTAGATCTCATGAGCTAATGACATTTTTTGCAAAATCACATCTGGACGTTAACATTTTTTAATTTTTATAAACAAACCCAAGATCAACCAGAGCCTGTCATTTCCAATGGGAGGAAATCAATCATAGTGGGCAGAACAAGCAAGGAGGTGGGTAGCGCCAAGCACCCGCTAGTGAGATCCTATTGTCACATTCTTGTACATATTTGCATATTTTCACGAGGGAATGCCTACTCTGAAGTGAGCGTGTGCAATAAGTAAATTTGCCCTTGTACTCCTAAACACACATTTGTTATACTTTGGCAACAGGTAAAGTCTCAAAAACACAGTCCAGTCTGTTACAGATTCTAGTTTTAGTAACATAAAACTGTATGGAGATCAAAAAAACCAGCCTAATGCCCGATCTCCAGCACCAGTTATTTGTCAGATGAAGAGGTTGAGACCAGTCCTACCACCAGTCCTACCACCAGTCCTACCACCAGTCCTACCAATATGCTGCTGTGGATCAGAAAACGATCTCTAATTAGCATCATATATGTTCAGATGAGAACATGTCATCACTTCCACAGCAGCAGCTAAACGTAAAGTCATTCTGCAGTCTCCAAACACACACACACACTAGCAACAGTCTACCAGCCACTTAAGGAGTTCTAGGCTTTTCCCCAACATACCAGAATGTCCTTCAGCAGAATGTCATTATTTTTGGTCTGGCTCAGGAGACTAGCAACAGCCCTGAAGCAATGACGGCAAATACCACAAAATCAAAACTAAGAATGATCCACCTCGTGATGCACCAAACATGGTTGTATATATTTATATATAAATGTAGAACCTCCAGAAGTGGAAAGAGATCCTTGTCCTCGTCCTTCAGCTCATTCCATTTGGCAATAAGGGGAGGCATCAGCTTCTGGATGTACTCCTGTAGGGGCAGAGAGGAGACAGTCATTATACAGTCCAGTAATATTGTGTCTCCTCACCATAAAGATGAAACCTGTGTAAACCAACCAGGGTGAGATTGTGACGTAGCGACAACCTACATGTGACATGATTTATACACCTGTCTTCTCTCACTAAACAACCTCACTGTAAAATACATCCACACTGGTGATTCAGATGTCCAATGTCTGTTTAGAATTCATCATAGAGGAGAGCAGAGAGGCATAAAGATGAACCTATGAAAAGTAACCAAGGAGGTTGTGATACAGCAACAACGCACCACAACAGAGGATGTAAGGCGGTAAATGAAGCTGATCCAGCTTGCTGATGTTGCTAAGTGCTAGTTTGCTAACTAAGTGAAGATCCAGACTCACAGGCTGGTTGAGGTGGTGTCCTACGGAGTCGGCGAGCGTTCCGATGGCGTCGTAGAGGATGAGCAGGTTCTTGTGCTGGTACTTGCCGAAGGCGAACACCAGCGTGTCCAGGATGAAGCTGAGGTAGGGCACCAGCTCTGTACATGCCTCCTCCTCCAGGGTGGCAAACGCACTTAGGGACACAAAGGCCAATGGGTCAGAGCACGAGAATGGACACGTCACACACACAGACATTAATACAGTGGACACTCAATAACATCTGCTTTAACTTCTTGGTGACAGGGGGGCAGTATTGAGTAGCTTGGATGAATAAGGTGCCCAGAGTAAACTGCCTGCTACTCTGTCCCAGATGCTTATAATATATGCATATTATTAGTAGTATTGGATAGAAAACACTGAAGTTTCTAAAACTGTTTGAACGATGTCTGTGAGTATAACAGAACTCATATGGAAGGTGAAAACCTGAGAAAAAAATCCAAACAGGAAGTGGAAATCTGAGGCTTGTAGTTTTTTAGCTCAGACCCTATTGGAGATAGTGGGATATTGGTTCTGTTGCACTTCCTAAGGCTTCCACTAGATGTCAACCGTCTTTAGAAACTGGTTTGAGGCTTCTACTGTGAAGTGGGACTGAATGAGAGCTGAATGAGTCAGGTGTCTGGCAGAGAGTCACAGGCTGGTCACTCGCATTCCACATGAGGTAGCTCCGTTCCATTGCTTTTCTACAGACATAGGAATCCTCCGGTTGGAACATTATTGAAGATTTATGATAAAAAACATCCTAAAGATTGATTCTATACTTAGTTTGAAATGTTTCTATGACCTGTAGTATAACTTTTTGAACTTCTCGTCCGACGTTCGGCTGGACCTGAACGCGCGTTTGGATTTGTGTACTAAATGCCCTAACAAAAGAAGCTATTTTGACATAAATTATGGACATTATCGAACAAATCAAACATTTATGGTGGAACTGGGATTCCTGGGAGTGCATTCTGATGAAGATCATTAAAGGTAAGTGAATATTTATAACGCTATTTCTGACTAATGTTGACTACCCAATATGGCGGATATCTTTTTGGCTGCTTTGTGGGTCTGAACGCTGTACTCAGATTATTGCATGGTCAGCTTTATCCGTAAAGTTCTTTAGAAATCTGACACAGCGGTTGCATTAAGGAGACGTATATCTCTATTTCCATGTGTCTCTATTTCCATGTGTAACACTTGTATTTTCATCAACATTTATGATGAGTATTTCTGTAAATTGATGTGGCTCTCTGCAAAATCACTGAGTGTTTTAGAACTACTGAATGTAACGCGCCAATGTAAAATTAGATTTTTTGATATAAATATGAGCTTTAGCGAACAAAACATACATGTATTGTGTAACATGAAGTCCTATGAGTGTCATCTGATGAAGAACATCAAAGGTCAGTGATTAATTTTATCTCTATTTGTATTTTTTGTGACTCCACTCTTTGGCTGGAAAAATGGCTGTGTTTTCCTGTGACTTGGTGGTGACCTAACAATCGTTTGTGGTGCTTTCGCTGTAAAGCCTATTTGAAATCGGACACTGTGGCTGGAATTTTATCTATAAAATGGTGTAAAATACTCGTATGCTTGATGAATTTTAATTATGAGATTTTTGTTGTTTTGAATTTGGCACCCTGCACTTTCACTGGCTGTTGGCGAGGTGGGACGTTACCGTCCCACATTTCCCAGAGAGGTTAACAACCAAGCTGGCCTATACACAACCCTTTAGGAGACCAGTCCTACCAATATTCTGCTGTGGATCAGAAAACGATCTCAAATTAGCATCATATGTTCAGGTGAGAAACATGTCATCATTTCCACAGCAGAAGTCAAAAATCTTGAGCGTTTAAATTGAGCTTGCCTTGAGTGCCAGGGTCGAACTTTTGGGACTATTCCATTGGTTCCATCACAGCAGGCAAGCTCAATCAAGCACAGCTTAATTAATTGGGGGGGGGGGGGGGGGGGCAGGTCTGACTGTCATAGCTGAAACACATTGACAATGCCAAAAGGACACTCCCACACACACACAGTACACACCTGCAGGCGGCCTCCTGCACCCTCTTGTTGCCGTCCAGTATCCTCTTGAGCAGCTCGGTCATCAGGGGTTTGAGGTGGGAGTCTGGGGGCTGGCTGACCACCCAGTGGGCGTAGCGGGACAGGGTCCAGCAGGCGATGGAGCGCACCAGGGCTTTCTTGTCACACAGGCATGCAATGAGGTGGGGGAGGAGCTCCGGGAGGTAGGGCACCATGCCCTGCATACAGCCTGGAGGAGAGGAGGGGTTAGAGAGTGTTTTTGTCACAGACACAGGATGAGGTGTGGGGGGGGGAGGTAAAGCACAACAATGCATGGAATTTTACTTGACCTTTTATGACGCTGTTTTAATATTTGGTTTGTGATTGGGGGTGGGGGGGGATCAGTTTTGTAGGGAGGGTATGAGGTCAAAGCACATATTGGAGATAAAACCTCAATATTAAGTGATCAGTTTAACCATGACACATTGTCTTCCCCTGGTGTATTTGTGAAGAGATTCAATTGAATATTGCCATCTGTGTATCGCTTAGGCAACATTCAATTCCTCCTTTCATGTCGATAAAGTTGGATAGAATTTGAATCTAGCTAGCCTGAGGCAAATTCTTTATTGACAACACTCAATTGTTGGCCAAGTCTATTATCAACACAAAGCCACGTGAAGGACAGCCAGTCATCTGGCTTAGTGTTTATACCTTTTAAAATAAAATATACTCTCAGATGGAATCCAATTAGTGTACATCCTATTAGTGACGTGTTAACTGGGTCAGCCCAGCGGAAAATATATGGCATTACACCTACTCTGCATTAGGACACGTCTCCCTCACTGTCAACATCTGCTGTCTGCCGATATTAGTGTGTTACTGACTAACAGACAGGGGTCATAAAGGGCTGAAGAATGAGAGAGAGACAGTAGAGCCAAATCACAGTGGAGAGAGACAGACAGTAGAGCCAAATCACAGTGGAGAGAGAGTGAGACAGTAGAGCCAAATCACAGTGGAGAGAGAGAGAGACAGTAGAGCCAAATCACAGTGGAGAGAGAACGAGAAAGTGTAGCCAAATCACAGTGGAGAGAGAAAGAGAAAGTGTAGCCAAATCACAGTGGAGAGAGAAAGAGAAAGTGTAGCCAAATCACAGTGGAGAGAGAAAGAGAAAGTGTAGCCAAATCACAGTGGAGAGAGAAAGAGAAAGTGTAGCCAAATCACAGTGGAGAGAGAAAGAGAAAGTGTAGCCAAATCACAGTAGAGAGAGAAAGAGAAAGTGTAGCCAAATCACAGTGGAGAGAGAAAGAGAAAGTGTAGCCAAATCACAGTGGAGAGAGAAAGAGAAAGTGTAGCCAAATCACAGTGGAGAGAGAAAGTAGAGCCAAATCACAGTAGAGAGAGAGAAAGAGAAAGTGTAGCCAAATCACAGTGGAGAGAAAGAGAAAGTAGAGCCAAATCACAGTGGAGAGAGAAAGAGACAGTGGAGAGAGACAGAGACAAATCACAGTGGAGAGAGACAATAGAGCATCCACTGACAAAAAGGACCGACAGCACCACTGCTAAGTCAATCTGAACTGACCTAACGCAACAAGGAACTAGACAGATATTAGAGACTAGCAGAGTCCACAGGGACAGAGAGAGCAGTGTTCATTTCATTGACACCTACAGTGGGGCAAAAAAAGTATTTAGTCAGCCACCAATTGTGCAAGTTCTCCCACTTAAAAATATGAGAGAGGCCTGTAATTTTCATCATAGGTACACTTCAACTATGACAGACAAAATGAGAAAAGAATCACATTGTAGGATTTTTAATGAATTTATTTGCAAATTATGGTGGAAAATAAGTATTTGGTCAATAACAAAAGTTTCTCAATATTTTGTTATATACCCTTTGTTGGTAATGACAGAGGTCAAACGTTTTCTGCAAGTCTTCACAAGGTTTTCACACACTGTTGCTGGTATTTTGGCCCATTCCTCAATGCATCTCCTCTAGAGCAGTGATGTTTTGGGGCTGTTGCTGGGCAACATGGACTTTCAACTCCCTCCAAAGATTTTCTATAGGGTTGAGATCTGGAGACTGGTTAGGCCACTCCAGGACCTTGAAATGCTTCTTACGAAGCCACTCCTTCGTTGCCTGGGCAGTGTGTTTGGGATCATTGTCATGCTGAAAGACCCAGCCACGTTTCATCTTCAATGCCCTTGCTGATGGAAGGAGGTTTTCACTCAAAATCTCACGATACACGGCCCCATTCATTCTTTCCTTTTCACGGATCAGTCGTCCTGGTCACTTTGCAGAAAAACAGCCCCAAAGCATGATGTTTCCACCCCCATGCTTCACAGTAGGTATGGTGTTCTTTGGATGCAACTCAGCATTCTTTGTCCTCCAAACACGACGAGTTGACTTTTTACCAAAAAGTTATATTTTGGTTTCATCTGACCATATGACATTCTCCCGATCATCCAAATGCTCCCTAGCAAACTTCAGACAGGCCTGGACATGTACTGGCTTAAGCAGGGGGACACGTCTGGCACTGCAGGATTTGAGTCACTGGCCCTGATGGTAGGCTTTGTTACTTTGGTCCCAGCTCTCTGCAGGTCATTCACTAGGTCCCCCCGTGTGGTTCTGCGATTTTTGCTCACCGTTCTTCTGATCATTTTGACCCCACGGGGTGAGATCTTGCGTGGAGCCCCAGATCGAGGGAGATTATCAGTGGTCTTGTATGTCTTCCATTTCCTAATAATTGCTCCCACAGTTGATTTCTTCAAACCAAGCTGCTTACCTATTGCAGATTCAGTCTTCCCAGCCTGGTGCAGGTCTACAATTTTGTTTCTGGTGTCCTTTGACAGCTCTTTGGTCTTGGCCATAGTGGAGTTTGGAGTGTGACTGTTTGAGGTTGTGGACAGGTGTCTTTTATACTGATAACAAACAGGTGCCATTAATACAGGTAACGAGTGGAGGACAGAGGAGCCTCCTTAAGAAGTTACAGGTCTGTGAGAGCCAGACATCTCGCTTGTTTGTAGGTGACCAAATACTTATTTTCCACCATGATTTGCAAATAAATTCATAAAAAATCCCATACAATGTGATTTTCTGGATTTTTTCTCCTCATTTTTTCTGTCATAGTTGAAGTGTACCTATGATAAATTACAGGCCTCTCATATTTTTAAGTGGGAGAACTTGCACAATTGGTGGCTGACTAAATACTTTTTTGCCCCACTGTATTTTTCAGTGGCAAAAGACAAGACGATAACTGACTAAACAGACCCAGAAAACATTGCAATTCACCAAAATTATTTTTCATTTACGTTGATGAAAATGAGACTAAATACTGACTACAATCACTTGTTTTTTTACCTGCTGCAGAGTAATGTGTTTTTCTGCCAATTGGGCTATTGGGAAGAGAATCATGTGATAGGATGTTATGCAGAACGATATGTTGGTAGGACAAGGCTATGTATGTTTGTGCACATGGAAGTCAGTGATGTGTGTTAACTATCGGTTAATGAGGCATGAAAAATGTGATGACTAAAATAGGACTACAATATAAAGACATTTAGTGGACTAGAATGGCCTAACCCTAACCCTAACCCAACCCTAACCCTAACCTAACCTTAACCCTAACCTAACCCTAAAATAGGACTACAATATTAAGACATTTAGTGGACTAGAATGGCCTAACCTAACCCTAACCTAACCCTAACCCTAAAATAGGACTACAATATAAAGGCATTTAGTGGACTAGAATGGCCTAACCTAACCCTAACCTAACCCTAACCCAACCCTAACCTAACCCTAAAATAGGACTACAATATAAAGACATTTAGTGGACTAGAATGGCCTAACCCTAACCCTAACCCAACCCTAACCCTAACCTAACCCTAACCCTAAAATAGGACTACAATATAAAGACATTTAGTGGACTAGAATGGCCCACTATTTCCCTCATTTTAACAATGGCTACACTAAATCATTATTCAAATGACAAAAATGTGACTAATATTTTAGTCAAAATGACTAAGACTAGACTAAATCTAAAAAAAAGTGGCAAAATGTAGTAGAGAAGTCTGACTGAAGGAGACCTCTGGATCAGACAGAGTAGAGAAGTCTGACTGAAGGAGACCTCTGGATCAGACAGAGGAGAGAAGTCTGACTGAAGGAGACCTCTGGATCAGACAGTATGAATACTAACACCATCATTAACAGTCAGGAGTTACATAGAATGCATCATATCCAGAGGGACAGTCAACTCTCAATGGAGTGAGAGGAGAAAGAACCACTGTGTACTGAAGGAGAGAAAGAAGAGAGGAGAGCAACAGAGCAGAAAGTAGCAGACAGAGAGAGATCTGATAGAGATGGTGTCAAGAGAGAAAGAGTCCAAAGTGTGGAGAGGGAGACACACAGAAGGAGAGAGACTGAGCAAGAGATCTATGTGTAGTGTCAACAGTGTGATTGATTGATTTCCTAGTCCTTACCCTCAGCGATGGCCCCCAGCACCAGGATGCCAGACTCCTTGGTGACCCAGTCAGGGGAGAAGAGAAGGCCCTTGAGCAGGGGCAGCAGGTGAGGCAGCAGCTCGTCTCGGAACACATTGGCCAGCACATCCAGCGCTGCCGCCGAACACTTGCCTACGGGGAGATAAGAGGGACAAACCGTTAAAGGGATAGTTCACTCAAACTCTGCACCAAAGTGCTCTATGTTGAAAACTTGACTGCAGGGATTTTATTAACAGTGGACTAATGAACAAAATACTAAAGATGGTTTTAGAGTGAACTAGCCATTTAATATCATACTCTTTTCACACTACTGAATCTGGACCAGGCCAAGTTGTACAGGACTGACCAGTAACAGATTCTCCAAATAAACCAAAGGTGTTGAAGGAGACCAGTCCTACCAATATGCTGCTGTGGATCAGAAAACGATCTCTAATTAGCATCATATATGTTCAGATGAGAACATGTCATCACTTCCACAGCAGGAGCTAAACACAATGTCTTTCTGCAGTCTCTAAACACACACACACACACACACACTAGCAACAGCCTACCAGCCACTTAAGGAGTTCTAGGTTTCTCCACAACAAGTCAGATTGTCCTTCACCAGAAAGTCATTGATGTTGGCGTCTGGCTGACGAGACTAGCAACAGCCCTGAAGCAATGACAGCAATTTCCATAAAATAATGTCTAAGGATTATCCACCTTGTAATCTAGTTATGACACCGCTAAAAAGCTAAATCATTTGGGTAAAGGCTACGTGAAATAACACTCATATACAGAATACCACTTCCATGTTGTTTTATTTCTATAGACACCATTGTGATAACAGGGGTCTTCCACAGTTCTGGTGAATCTCTGCAATACCACTTCCATGTTGTTTTATTTCTATAGACACCATTGTGATAACAGGGGTCTTCCACAGTTCTGGTGAATCTCTGCAATACCACTTCCATGTTGTTTTATTTCTAGACACCATTGTGATAACAGGGGTCTCCCACCGTTCTGGGGAATCTCTGCATGCCAATCACTCCATTTCCAGACAGCAGCAGGGAGCGTCACTGATGTCAGTAATCACTACTCTGGCTGTTCAGGGTTCACACTGTCCAATCAGCACCTCCAGCTCTACTGCTAATGAGACGCTGGGGAGCAGTGCACTAACAGTGGAGAGAGCAGCCAAACAGGGAAGTAACCGAGCCAGTGCTGTCAGGATGGTGTGAGAACTTTGTCTTTGTCCCACAGGAATGACTATCATATGTACATATTTAGCCAGCACACGCAGACATTTGCAGCAGACACAAGCCAGCACACCCTGGCTGCGGTGGCAGTAAGACAAGACTCACGTAGAGCCTGCAGCAGACACAACCCTCCTGCTCCTGTCATCTACTCAATGTGTTTTCTCTAACGCATCTCCACCCTGGCTGCGGTGGTTTCAGTAACTGTCGGCTTTAAGTCAAACCCGACTCACGTAGGTTCCAGTCAGATAATGTATCGTCATCATCATCGTCGTCTTCATCGATGTCCTCTCCCTCCTCGCCCTCTCCTCCCTCGTGCTGCAGGGTGACGGTGCGGGACTTGTGGAAGCGGGGCTTGATGTCCTGCTCACTGTCTGGCACAGCCTCGTCCTCCTCCACATCACCCTGGAGAGAGAGAGAGAGAGATGTATCATTGCGGTGTGTTTTATTTTTCTGGTCCGAGGTCTGTGCTGTGAAACATGACAGTACGCATAAGAGATGGCTATACAGCACAATAATATCTGGGACCAGGCTAATATTTAATAACTTAGGCCAAATGTGGTTTCAGTTCAGGAGGCTAAGACATTCTCACTCTAAAAAGCATGCTGAACCATGGACATATGGACACAGCTTAGTGCCAGAAACAGCCAGAAGGGTATTAATGCAGTCAAATGAGTAACTGTGTGACTTTATGACCGAGGACTAGGAGTCAGAGTAAGGAGTGCCTAGCAGGGGAAATCCCCCGTGGGTTAGCCTGGGTGTTGTTGGGAATGTGTGGACAGTTCACAGAGGATGCAGGGGAAAGTAACTGTGTGACTTTATGACCGAGGACTAGGAGTCAGAGTAAGGAGTGCCTGCAGGGGAAATCCCCTGTGGGTTAGCCTGGGTGTTGTGGAACTGGGAATGTGTGGACAGTTGACAGATGACTAGGAGTCAGAGTGAGGAGTGCCTGCAGGGGAAATCCCCTGTGGGTTAGCCTGGGTGTTGTGGAACTGGGAATGTGTGGACAGTTGACAGAGGACTAGGAGTCAGAGTAAGGAGTGCCTGCAGGGGAAATCCCCTGTGGGTTAGCCTGGGTGTTGTGGAACTGGGAATGTGTGGACAGTTGACAGAGGACTAGGAGTCAGAGTGAGGAGTGCCTGCAGGGGAAATCCCCTGTGGGTTAGCCTTGGTGTTGTGGAACTGGGAATGTGTGGACAGTTCACAGAGGACTAGGAGTCAGAGTGAGGAGTGCCTGCAGGGGAAATCCCCTGTGGGTTAGCCTGGGTGTTGTGGAACTGGGAATGTGTGGACAGTTGACAGAGGACTAGGAGTCAGAGTGAGGAGTGCCTGCAGGGGAAATCCCCTGTGGGTTAGCCTGGGTGTTGTGTTGTGGAACTGGGAATGTGTGGACAGTTGACAGAGGACTAGGAGTCAGAGTGAGGAGTGCCTGCAGGGGAAATCCCCTGTGGGTTAGCCTGGGTGTTGTGTTGTGGAACTGGGAATGTGTGGACAGTTGACAGAGGACTAGGAGTCAGAGTAAGGAGTGCCTGCAGGGGAAATCCCCTGTGGGTTAGCCTGGGTGTTGTGGAACTGGGAATGTGTGGACAGTTCACAGAGGACTAGGAGTCAGAGTAAGGAGTGCCTGCAGGGGAAATCCCCTGTGGGTTAGCCTGGGTGTTGTGGAACTGGGAATGTGTGGACAGTTGACAGAGGGAAAACTGTGCTACAGTATTAACTGGCATTAACCAGATACAACACTTAGGTCAGAGAGCACGAATACGTCTAACATCAGTCGAGTCTCAAGCATAAAGCTGCCATCACACCAAGATTACCAGTAAGAAGAGAGGAGGGGGAAGGTGGGAGGAAAGACTTCTGGGTCGTGTTCATTAAGCACACAACTGAACAAATGGTCTGAAACAGGGAGGTACTGTCTTGACTGGTCCTTTTCGTTTCCCCGTTGCAAAATGTTTTGCTAGTGTGCACTAATGAACACAACCCTGGTGGGGGGAAATAGGTGTGGTGTCATCATTCACACCCAGAACTGAGAGACAGGCTCACCTTCAGCAGGATAATGTCTATCTCAGAGTACTTCATGCCGTTCACCAGGATAGGAATGAGCCTTCAGGAGGAGAGAGAACAGACACCATTAGTCAAGCCGTCTTCCTACTGTTGGTCAATCAGCAACACTGCAGTTCTTGGTTCCATATAATAATTGATTTAAGTTACAGAGCGTCAGATGTGGCAAGTGGGCTGCAGCTGTCTGGATCAGACAGTATGAATACAACAGGCATCACTGACCATCACAGTTAATGTGTTATGCATCATATCCAGACAGCATGGGAAGGGCAGAGGTTAAATGTCATGAGATGTCTGTACTGCAGCTAGCCAACCCTTTAACTGTCATCAACATTCTGTTCCTCTAAACATCACACCTAATAGAACACAGTGAAGTGTGTAAACAGAATGAAACACACTAGGAAGTATAGGACCTCTATGGGAATGTTACTCTTGCATGATGTACTATTGACTAACCTCTGTTCCCCTCTACACCTCTGACCTGACCGTGCCCACTCTCTCTACATCAGGTCCAGGTGATGCTGTATGTTACAGGTATGTTTAGGATTACTCACTGCACCAGGTGTCCAGAGAGCACCTCTTTACAGATGGGCTGCTCAGCCAGGGTGAGCCAGAACTCACAGGCCTCCAGAGAAACATTCTCATCCGGGTCCTGTGTGCGCTGCAGCATGTACTGGTGGGGGAGAGATAGACACAGCAGTGTCAGGGATTGGATGATGGGGTATGACATTAGTGTCGGACATGCTGATTGGTCAGTGGGAGAGTAAATAAGGAAGTGGTGGTCTCACCTGTATGATGCTGTGCATGTGAGGGATCAGCCGGTCGATACGGACCTCCAGCAGCATGACCAGAGCCCGGCACACGTTCTTCCTCACCTCAGAGTCCTCGTCTGTAGCCAGCGCAAACAGGCTCTGAGAGACAGAGACACGAAGAGAGAGAGAGACCAGAGAAGAAAATGAGACAGATGTCAGTCTTGAATCTACAGCCATCCTCAACACCATTGATTACAGTACACACCATTGTCTAGACGATGGACATGTAAGAGGCTGTAGAGTCTGGATTAGACAGTATGAATACAACAAGCGTCAATAACCATCACTGTCAAGGTGTTCTGCAACATAGCCAGATGATCAGATCAGTGTTCTTCAGAGTCACCACCATAGAAGTAGAACTACTAGAATGGGAATAGCCCATCTGACCACGGTGATTATATTTCTATGGTCAACAGTGTTGTGCGTTGCCTGATGCTCACCTCAATGAAGGTGTCGATGTTGTCCATCAGGGCCTGGGCTCTGCCGATGATGAACTGGTTCACACAGGCGATGGCATGAGATCTACAGGCAGAGAGAATAGCACCATGAGTAAGAGTTTTACAAAAAGAGTAAATGAATGTCTTTGAAAACAGTGGGATAGTAGGTGGAAAACGTTTTGAAAATGACAAAGGTTCCATGCAACTACCTAAACTGGTCCAATAAGAACACAGATGTGTAATCTGGTGCAAAACGTTTTGAAAATGACAAAGGTTCCATGCAACTACCTAAGCTGGTCCAATAAGAACACAGATGTGTAATCTGGTGCAAAACGTTTTGAAAATGACAAAGGTTCCATGCAACTACCTAAGCTGGTCCAATAAGAACACAGATGTGTAATCTGGTGCAAAACGTTTTGAAAATGACAAAGGTTCCATGCAACTACCTAAGCTGGTCCAATAAGAACACAGATGTGTAATCTGGTGCAAAACGTTTTGAAAATGACAAAGGTTCCATGCAACTACCTAAGCTGGTCCAATAAGAACAGATGTGTAATCTGGTGCAAAACGTTTTGAAAATGACAAAGGTTCCATGCAACTACCTAAGCTGGTCCAATAAGAACACAGATGTCTAATCTGGTGCAAAACGTTTTGCTATGGTGGACACAACAGTGAGAACAAAGAAACAACCAGTGGCGTCTGGTTGTAGCCTGTTCCCAGATCTGTTTGTGCTGTCTTGCCAACACCTAGTCACTGGCATAACAATGAACATAGGTGTTGGCAAGACAGCACAAAGTGATCTGGGACCAGGATAGTCTGGTGGTACAGGGGACCTGGGACTGGCCTGATCTTAGGGCTGCAGTGCTTGAAGAACTGCAGGAACTTGGGGATCATGATGTTGAGCGGGCGGTTGAGTGCGTCGCTCTCCAACAGCTCCGACGAGTCCTCGCA
This sequence comes from Oncorhynchus clarkii lewisi, assembly GCF_045791955.1. NCBI lineage: Eukaryota > Metazoa > Chordata > Actinopteri > Salmoniformes > Salmonidae > Oncorhynchus > Oncorhynchus clarkii. The sequence continues at coordinate 15,911 of NW_027260099.1, forward strand.
GATCTTCTGCAGGGCTCCAAACGAGCCCTGATCAAGAGAACACACGCAGACAGACCGAGTCAAACTCAGAGCAACAGAGGGGAATGAAGTAGGATGATTGGAGGCAATAGGCTACAGGTCTGGATCAGACAGTATGAATACAACAAGCATCACTGGCAATCACTGTCAAGGTGTTCTGCATCATATCCAGATGGCATGGGATGTGGAGAGAACGCTACTGAAACATTTAGAGAGAGTAAAAATACTTCTTAGGAGGTAAAGAGGGCGGCGGAGAGGTAGAGGGCGGCGGCGGAGAGGTAGAGGGCGGGGGAGAGGCAGAGGGCGGCGGAGAGGCAGAGGCAGAGGTAGAGGGCGGCGGAGAGGCAGAGGGAGAGGTAGAGGGCGGCGGCGGAGAGGCAGAGGGCGGCGGAGAGGTAGAGGGAGAGGGCAGCGAAGAGGTAGAGGGCGGGGGAGAGGTAGAGGGCGGGGGAGAGGTAGAGGGCGGGGGAGAGGTAGAGGGCGGGGGAGAGGTAGAGGGCGGGGGAGAGGTAGAGGGCGGGGGAGAGGTAGAGGGAGAGGGCGGCGGAGAGGTAGAGGGAGAGGGCGGCGGAGAGGTAGAGGGCGGGGGAGAGGTAGAGGGCGGCGGAGAGGTAGAGGGCGGGGGAGAGGTAGAGGGCGGGGGAGAGGTAGAGGGCGGGGGAGAGGTAGAGGGAGAGGTAGAGGGCGGCGGAGAGGTAGAGGGCGGGGGAGAGGTAGAGGGCGGGGGAGAGGTAGAGGGCGGCGGAGAGGTAGAGGGCGGCGGAGAGGTAGAGGGCGGGGGAGAGGTAGAGGGCGGGGGAGAGGTAGAGGGCGGCGGAGAGGTAGAGGGCGGGGGAGAGGTAGAGGGCGGCGGCGGAGAGGTAGAGGGCGGCGGCGGAGAGGTAGAGGGCGGCGGCGGAGAGGTAGAGGGCGGGGG